>NC_053494.1:154802114-155106262 GCF_905171775.1 Rana temporaria | reverse complement strand
ACAAAAAATTCCAATAAAATACATTTATGTTTTTTTGGTTGTAACAAGACAAAATTTGGAAAATTTCAAGAGGAATGAATACTTTTTCAAGGCATTGTAACTGGGACAAGAAACACTTGGAAATCATGTAAGTGGGACAAGGCCAGACACTTATAAATCATGTGACTAAGACCAGGCTAAACTGTACCGTTGTTCATGAACATGTTTAAAATGAAAATCAACATGGGAGATCAGATACAACCTAACATTTTAATGGTTTGTGCTAATAATAAAGTCTGGTAGGGGTACTAAAAGGATATGTGTGTGTGTGCAATTTATTTTCAACAACTATCGCATTGAGTTAATTAATTTATTCTGAAGCATACTTACATAAAGTAATATAAAACCCTCAGTTTTTAACCACTTTCAGCAGCTGATTTAATCACTAAGGCCTCATTAACGTTGCTCTCTGAAGAGCGGAGCAATCCGCGGTGAATCATTTTGTAAGTGCAGTTCATATTTAGCTGGAAGACAACATGTCCTCCTCACTGTCTGTTTTATCCCCTAAAAAACCCCAACCAGGCCTCAACCCAGCTACCAATCTGTATTTGAATGAACCAGAGGAACAGAGGGTAGCACATTTGTGAGGTCAGGCACTGATGTTAGGCACTGGTCAAATCATTTGGTGGAGGGGGGATTATGGTGTGGGGTTGTTTTTCAGGGCTTGGGCTTGGCCCCTTAGTTCCAGTTAAGCAAACTCTTAAGGCGTCAGTATACCAAGACATTTTGGAAAATTTCATGCTCCCAACTTTGTGGAAACAGTTTGGGGATGGCCCCTTCCTGTTCCAATGGCTCCCCCTACTATCAATCTGTCTAGAGAGGAGGGAGACAGGAACAAGAGCCGATGCTCTCATGCACATCGCTGGATGGGATTGGGCTCATTTAAATATAATGGGGGCTTGGGGGGGGGGATTTGCAGCACAGAAAGTTTTTCACCTTAATGCATAGAATGCAATAAGGTGAAAAACCTTAAGGCTTTAGAACTATTTTAAGGACTCCGAAAAGTAGCTGTAACTCTAAACTTAGTGGAGGCTCAGGATCCCTGTAATCTTGGTGTTGTAGCATGAGTGGATTCAAGTGTTGGCAGGAGAGGGTCATTTCACATGACACTCTAACCCCCACCCCCGGAACACCCCTACACAGGTGAGTGTTTTCTTTGTTCTCTTATGCCCTGTACACACGATCGGTTTGTCTGATGAAAGCGGTCCGATGGACCGTTTTCATCGGACGAACCGATCGTGTGTGGGCACCATAGTTTTTTTTTCCCATCGGTGAAAAAACTTAGAACTGGTTTTAAAATTAGAAAAAAACGATCGTCTGTGGGCAAGTCCATCGGTTAAAAATCCACGCATGCTCAGAATAAAGTCGACGCATGCTCGTTAGCATTGAACTTCATTTTTCTCAGCACGTCGTAGTGTTTTACATCACCGCGTTCTGACACAAATTTTTAACTGATGGTGTGTAGGCAAGACTGATGAAAGTCAGCTTCATCGGATATCTGATGAAAAAATCCATCGGTCCGTTTTCATCGGATAAACCGATCGTGTGTATGTGGCATTACACTATATTTGAGGAGGGACAAAGAGCATGTGTAATCACATGGGTTGGAAATGGAGAGAAGATAGTCACCGCTCCAATTTGGTATGTGGATAAATCCGTATCCTTTTAGAGAAACCCAGGTGCCGGCAATGCACGAAGCAATTGTAGAAAGAAATGTTTGGACAGCCGCACTCTGGAAAAACCTTCTCGGTTGCCTTTTATTGATAAAAGTTATCAAACACCATACATCACAGCAAAGACAGGGGCATACAGCTGTATGCCCCTGTCTTTGCTGTGATGTATGGTGTTTGATAACTTTTATCAATAAAAGGCAACCAAGAAGGTTTTTCCAGAGTGCGGCTGTCCAAACATTTCTTACTACAATGGGTTGGAAATGTTTTGTGGTCAACTCAGTTTTTTTAATTAACCACATTGATGTGCATTCTGCTGAAAATTTGGATTTTTCCAGGCAAAAGAAGATCAGAACAGAAGTAAAACAATAAAAATAAGGAACATCATTATAATGGTGCAAACTGTAGTGTATTTATTGGAGTACATTACATGACAGAGTGCAGCCAATTCATTTTGCATTGGATGTCTGGACACTATCACCGGATACCACCTGGGGTTTGATAATTAGAGCTTGGAGAGGCTCACTGCTCTGTGTGTCTAGCTGGATTTAGAGAATGGAACTTGCAGACACAACCCTTTTTCATGCCCTAAATTCCACCCACTCACCAAGCCCAACCTGTCTGTCATGCAATAAAATATATTGACCGTTTTCATTAAACCAGGGTGTCTATAGACATAAGGACAGGATGTATACTATACTATGCAGTAAAAAGCCAATTCTGGGGCATTTGCCAACCCCAGACTCATGCCTACCGTCACAATGCCTTTTTCAAAAACCCCTCTTGTGTTTAGAGCACAACAAAAAAAATACAATATTGCGTTAGATAAATACTTCAAAACACACTTCAAATATGATATCAGACTATGAAAGCCTTTATATCCGTACTTTTCAAAATAGAGAATACATCAGACAAAAGATGATTATTTCAACTTAAAATTGTATGACAGGAATAAAGAATGTCCTTGGATGAGAAAGCACTTTCTACTGAACAATTAAGTTAATTAACCAGATGATATGAATATTCATAAGGCTGTTAATGTCTCCCACACCAAAGAGATAAATGTGATGTAATGACTTGCCACTCAAGCATGTCTAAAATTCTCCTGAAAAGCTAACCAACACTTTAGTATTTTGCCTAGAAAGATCTGAAAAATTAACAGTCCCAAGGAAATGTTTTATTATCTTGTAATTTATTTTAAAGTTAATGATGTTCTAGTTTAAGCTGCGGACTTACGTTTTTTATTGCTGCCTATGAAATATGTATGTAGCAATAAATAAATACATAGGTTTATTTAATAAAACAGTGCAGAGCTCAGTGATGTATAGTATCTCATGGTAACCAATAACATTTAGTCTTTTATCAACTTAAGATAAATTCCTGTTGTCTATGCTCTTTGCATTATGAAAGCACACCGTGGTCTCAAATCAGTGGCAGCCTCCAGCAGCTTGCAGGTATAGTTGTTGATTGAAACCCTCAGCAAGTCCGTAGTACCTGCTAATACTATATTCATTGCCTTTTACTTTTCCCATAAACATAACATTTACGTGTACTTATCCAATATATACTGTATATATACTATGGCCCGGATTCACATACATCGGCGCATATATATGCTTCAGTAGCGTATCTCTTTTACGCTACGCCGACGCAACGCAGAGAGGCAAGCATGGAATTCACAAAGCAAATGCTCCCAACGTTGCGCCGGTGTAATGTAAATTCGTAGGCTTAAGCCAGCCAAATTCAAAGTAGGTGGAAGTGGGCGTGATCCATTTAAATGAAGCGTGACCCCATGCAAATGATGGGCCGACCGAACAGCGCATGCACTGTCCCGTGGACGCATCCCAGTGCGCATGCTCAGAATCACGTCGAAAATACTCCCTAAGATACGTCGAATCACTGCCTACGACGTGAATGTAACCTACGCCCAGCCCTATTCACGTACTACGTAAACAACGTAAATAACCACGGCTGTGTTCCCTGGTGCAGCCATTTGCATTGATGCTGCTGACTTACACCTGCTTTATGAATCGTAACTTTACGCCGGACGTACGACTTACGTAAACCGCGTATATTAATGCGCCGGGCGCAAGTACGTTTGTGAATCGGCGTATCTCACTCATTTGCATATTCGAATCGTAAATCAATGGGAGCGCCCCTTGCAGCCAGCGTAAATATGCGCCCACGATACGACGGCGTAGGAAACTTACGTCGGTCGGATGAAGCCTATTTACAGGCGTATCTTGCTTTCAAAGTCAGGCGCATAGATACGACGGTGCATACGTGCACTTACTTGGCGTATCTCGAGATAGGTCGGCGTAAGTGCTACGTGAATCCGGGCCAAAATATATATATATATATATATATTTAGCAATTTATCTAATAATTTATCTAATGCTTTTCCCATAAGCATAACATTTACTGGTACTTATCCAATATATACTGTATATATATATTAGCAATTTATCTAATAATAATAATAATAATTAATATTTGTAACTCACCTCCACTTATTTAACTTTTTTTATGAAGCCCTGTACACACGGCCAGAAATCCCGTCAGCAAAAAAACGTTGGTTTTCCTGACAGGATTCCTGGCATTGCAAAGCCGTGCATACAGACGGCCACTCAAAAGAACCGCCATTTTTTTTCATGGCAAGAACGCAGTGACATCATCAACTACGACGAGCCAGCGCTGGTCACATTCAATGCCGTCGCCGCCATCTTGCTACACCCCACACTAACCTTGTATGCTACCGCGTATGCATCAAAGTCTTATCGAGCATGCGCAGGTCTACCTCGGACAGGTAAGAATGCAGACAACTGGTTTTCTCGGCAGGAAAACACTGCCGGGAATCCCGACGGGAAAATAGAGAGCAGGTTCGCTATTTTTCCCGGGCAGTTTACCTGATGGGAAAACTGCTAGGGAGCATACACACGGCCGGGATTCCCCGCCAAATGCTCTCCTGGCAGATTTCCTGCCAGGAAAACCGGTCGTGTGTACGAGGCTTAAAAATCATTTGTAAGTGGTCTCACTTTAATTTTATTTTACGTGTTCCCCTGAATAAGCTGGGTCACTTACATAATTAATTTGTAAGCAATAAACTTATAAACATTAAAATATTTAATATACCGTATATTGCTTAAGACGGATTTTGGTATTATTAAAGCAAGCATAGATTCCAAATAGGGAGATTCAAAAAGAAGTACAAGGAATCATGCTGGCAAAACTACACAGCTGCTATGATGTCAATATGTAATATTTTTTCATGTCTGAATTTTTAACGTCTTCCAGTTTGCACACATGGGCATGAGTGGCTACAATGTCTTGCTGTAATATTTATAAGCATGAATGCATGTCCTTCTTTATATCTGCGTTATGTTTACCTATTTATCTTTGCCATCAATGCCTTTGTGGTGCCCCTCTCCAACTTAGCCTATTTGGCTGCTTTAAATGGATTCCACAGCAACAAATGCCAATGGAAATAGCCAACAGAGTGGCTTCAGGACTCGCCATATGTTCAGGCATTAGTAATAAATGACTGCACAATATCGGAGCCAGTGTAGCAGCTTACGCTGCAAAGCCTTAATGGAATACAAAATAATGATCCGTTCTTCTATTGATAAATGGCACTAGCAACAAATTTATAAACATCTCTGTGATAAATGGCAAATACAATTGTCCACTGTATTTTATTTTTTGTCCTGTTGTTACCTCTTTAGATGGATATTTTGTTATATGGCCTTTGGACATAAATGAGCTGGAAGAAAGCATGTATCATGTGTTCCTGACATCCCTAGGACTGTTTAGACCTGGACTTAAAATGGCCAAAACAGGAATTGGCCTTTGTAGGCTCGTAATAACCTCCACACTTATTTGTAAATGATTTATTTTTGTTATTGGAATCTCTTTATTATGTGATATGGGGCTGCAATTTGGCAAATCTTGTTTGAAAATGACTGAATAATCTGAAAATACAGTAATTAATTAATCCTCTGAAAATGCTATGTGCAAAGGGTTAAATCCTCTTTGAAAATGGTAAACAAAATGTACCCATCACATTAAAGGGGTTGTAAAGGTAAAAAAAATGTTTCCCTAAATAGCTTTCTTTACCTTAGTGCAGTCCTCCTTCACTTACCTCATCCTTTGATTTTGCTTTTAAATGTCCTTATTTCTTCTGAGAAATCCTCACTTCCTGTTCTTCTGCCTGTAACTCCACACAGTAATGCAACATTGTCTACCTGGTGTGGAGAAAGCCTCTTGAAGGGGGAGGGGGTGAGCAGGAGAGTCAGGACGCTTTCTACTTTACAGATAGAGAAAGGAGCTGTGTGTTAGTGGGTGTCCTGACACTCTTGCTCACCCCCTCAAGAGGCTTTCTCCACACCAGGGAGAAAGCCTTGCATTACTGTGTGGAGTTACAGACAGAAGAACAGGAAGTGAGGATTTCTCAGAAGAAATAAGGACATTTAAACGCAAAATTGAAGGATGAGGTAAGTGAAGGAGGACTGCACTAAGGTAAAGGAAGCTATTTAGGGAATTTTTTTTTACCATTACAACCCCTTTAAGGGATCATGCACGCAGGACTTTTTTTCAGCTTTTTTTTAGAGGCGTCTGGTGTTTTTTGTACTGCTTCTAAACTCTCCTCTATGTTAGCCTATGTGTCCATGTACACAATCTTTCAGAGGAGTTTGGAGACATAAGCCTTTAGGGGCATTAAAAAAAAAAAAAAACATCTGCCAGTGCTTCCAGAGGCACAGGCTTTTTGGCTGTAAAAATGCACAATGCCAAAAAACACGACTAAATGCTGTAACCGTGTTTGGCCTTTTTTTAAGAGGGTTTTACATTTTATGAAGTGTTTTTACTGTAAAAATGCCAATGCTCATAAAACGCAGAAAAAAAACGTGCATAAACGCTCATAAACACTATTCAAAAACATTGCTAAAAGCGCGTTTTTAACCCCCCTGACGGTAAACCCGAGCGTGACTCGGGGTTGGTTTTCAATGCTAAAATCGGTATCCCCGGGTCACGCTCGGGGTGGACGTGCAGCGGCGCGGCTTACCTTTTGCTGGATCCACAGGCAAATTACTCACCTTGTCCCTGGATCCAGCGATGCCACCCCGCTGTGTGAGCGAGCGGGACCTCCTCGCTCGATTCACAGTCCCCGTGTGCCGCCGATCTCCGTTCCCTGCGACGTTACGACGCACGGGAGCGGAGAACGGCGCCAAATTCAAAAAAGTAAACAAACACTTTACATACAGTATACTGTAATCTTATAGATTACAGTACTGTATGTAAAAAATACACACCCCCCTTGTCCCTAGTGGTCTGCCCAGTGTCCTGCATGTACTTTTATAAAAATAAAAAATGTCATTTCTGCCTAAAAACTGTAGATTGTCCAAAAGTGTCCCTTTATGTCAAAAATGGTTTTAGATCAGCTAGAAAACAGCGATAATAAATTATAATCACTTGCAGAAATGTGCGATAGCGATTTGTGGGGAAATTCGTCATAAAAAAAAAAAAATAATGACAGCGACAATTCTGCAACTGAGCAAATTTCAGTGATTTTGAGTTGATTACATTATTGAATACTTTTTATTATAATTATATTATTATTTGTTATAATTATTTATAATTATTTATTATATTATAATTTATAATTTTGTTTTAAAAAAAAATCATACCCGGGATGCCTACAAGACTCTTGCTTGGTCAGATTTAAGTGAGTTATTTCTAAAAATTACAGGCCTACAGTATAAAACGCCAAATTTCCTTGCAAAATAAATGTACCGCTTTTGGTACGTAATTCCAGACAGAATCATACCGCCAGGGAGGTTAATGCTGCTTTTTCCTGCAGCAGTGCTGGCATTTTTTAAACGGCATGTGTGCTTGAGATTTAAAGCGGGGGTCCACCCTAAAATAAAACTTTCTACCATGCCATTCAGAATACTAGCATGAGCTACAGTATGCCTTTATTTTTATTTTTTTGGGCTGTACTCACAGTTTAATCCGTTAGTTTCGTTTCAGACTCCCCGTGGGAAGTAGGCGTTCCTATGAAGAGGGGAACATGATTGACGGCCGGCTATGGCGCGTCACGCTTCCCAAAAATAGCCAGAGTAGGACTTGGCTCTTCACGGCGCTATACGGCGCCTGCGCACAGAATAGGAGCTGACTGCGCAGGCGCCGTGAAGAGCCAAGTCCTATTTCGTCTATTTTCGGAAAGCGTGACGCGCCATAGCCGGCCGTCAATCATGTTCCCCTCTTCATAGGAACGCCTACTCCCCGCGGGAGTCTGAAACTTAACTAACAGATTAAACTGTGAGTACAGCTAAAAAAAATTAAATAAAGGCATACTGTAGCTCACGCTAGTATGCTGGATGGCATGAACCCCCGCTTTAAGTCACATAAGATTGCCAAACAGTATCCACATAGAACAAAATAGAGAAATTCCAATACCAAACAAGATTGTAGAGATGCACCGAAATTTCGTCTGCCGACACATTTTGGTTGAAAATGGTGTTATCGGCAGGATGGCGATAAGAGAAAAGGCACCGAAAACACACTGCGTTTTTGCAGAGATTTTGCCGCCAATTTGCAATGATTTTACTGCAAATTTCCAATACCAAATGTGATTCAAATGTCACATTTAGATTCAAACAAGATTTGCTCATCTGTCACATTACAGTATACATAGGGTTAATTCATCTGAAAATAAATGCTATAAATACATTTGATGGAACTGCACAAGTCCAGACAAAATGTATTTTATTTATTATTTGGATACAGTAGGAAATGACCATAATCTTTTTCGGTTTTCTGGTCTCCAGGACTTTGTTAGAGATATTTCCACTCACTTCCTGTCTCTGTGACAATGGTTTCACTAGACAGGAAGTAAGGGAAAACTTGCAATAGGGACACAGACAGAAATAAAGGGCCAGATTCACAGAAGAGATACGACGGCCTTTCTCTGAAACGCCGTCGTATCTCTCAGAGTATCTATGCGACTGATTCATAGAATCAGTTACGCATAGATAGCCCTTAGATCCGACAGGTGTAATTGTCTTACACCGTCGGATCTTAGGATGCAGTACCTCGGCCGCTGCTGGGTGGAGTTTGCGCCGTATTCCAGCGTCGGGTATGCAAATGAGGTTTTACGGCGATCCACAACGGTTTTTCACGTTCGTTACGTTGTTGCTAGTATAGTTTCCTGTCGCAAAGTTAGTCGTCGTTTTACCTGCCCTAACTTTACACAGCCCATGTTAAAGTATGTCCGTCGTTCCCGCGTCGAATTTAAAAAAAAAATTCTCGCGTAAGACGTCCGGGAATACGTAAGTACGCTACGCACGTCGCCGTTCGAAAAAATGACGTCACTTCACGCAAAGCACGGCGGGAATTTCAAAACGGAGCATGCGCAGTAGGTCCGGCGCGGGAGCGCACCTAATTTAAATGGCACACGCCCCTTTGAATTACGCGGGCTTACGCCGGAGGCCGCCGGCGTAAGTTTTCACGCAAGTGCTTGGTGAATCAGGCACTTGCGATGAAAACTTGCGGCGGTGTAACGTATATACGATACGTTACGCCGCCCCAATTCTACGTGAATCTGGCCCAAAGTGCTGACAGGGGTTCTAGTTGTCCCCTACTTCCCACATAGATTGGTGCATATCCTGTTCTTCACTTCTAATCTCTATCAAAGCGGACTTGTCAGTCCAATGTCAGGCTGTAAAGCCTCTGTGAAGGGATGACCAGTCTTCTTTCTGAGCTCAATGCTGATAAGTGACATTCTTTTCAGGCTGCTGGAGAAGGGTAACAACATTAACAAAGCCTTATGTTTTCTTTTGTGTGATCTTGAAACACATTTGTGAGCTTGAAGTAGCACGATTTCAAAGCCTCAGGTCAGTGTGATTTCAGGTGCGACTTGCCTGATATCTGTGTGACTTCATGCATAGCTGTCTATCACATCTAAAATCGCAAAAAATAGTGCAGGAACCTTTTTTCAAATCAGTGCGTCACCACGAAGTCAGAGTCTCACCGATTTGAACAGTTCCATTGCTGGCAATTTGGTGCGAATTGTCATGCGATTTGGAACGGTCACTGTTCATGGTGGCTTATACTAGTTTTTGATTGTATGTTATCACTTCAAATCTGACAAGGAAAAAGAAAAAAAATCATACTTAAGAAGTAAGGCTGCACTATGATAACCCAAAAGTGGAAATTTGGATCATTAGGCCTGGTTCACACGGATGCGATTTCAGATGCCACTTGGGTCACACTGAATTGCATGACAATGAAAATAATATTGAATCCCATGGTGCTCGCTCACATAAATGCAGCGCAGCTGCAAAGATACTTTGGGGAAGGGTCCTGTGTTACTTTGGTGCAATGCAGTGCAGTTTTGTGGTCCACAGACTTCAATGGAGACACATCAAAATCGTATCTAAATTCATTTTATGATGCATTTTTGGGTGTGATTTGTGCTGGTTGTTAGGAGTAGACATCAGCCAGTCCCCTAACAACGAGGGACTCATCCCTGCTGTTAACAGCAAGAATGAGTCATTGGTTGGTAACGAGTGGCACCTGCCGGCGTCCTAACAACGATGAGTCATCCCTGCTGTCAGTGGGGGATTCCCTGCAGACAACAGAATGTAAACAAAAGAGCTAATATAAAACATTTTTTTTAAATGGCATGCAGGTCACCCCAATCCATACCAAGCCCGAAGGCCAGCTCCTTGACAATCGACAGCCCATATTTTTTCTTCTCTTGCTAAGCTACTTGTGGTTTCAAAACAAGGGCATTTCACCTGCATTTCTGATTTTGCCTCCATTCAGTATTGTCCACTCTCCTGCAATGTTCACATGAAGTCTCTCTGATAAAGTATTCACTCCTCCCAACTATGTTTCACCCCTAAATAATGTACAATAAAGCCCAGTGGATGCTTCTTTGTAACCTGTCATCCTGTTTGTTCAACTGCTGGCCTCACCTCAGTACGTGTTGTCCCTCTTCCTGGCATATTTATCTTCTCCTGCCTTACATTCTGCTCTTTTGGTCATGCCATTACCATCCTCCCTTCCAGTATTCTTTGTCTGCTCCTCTGCTACCTATAATTCCTTTAAGATCTCCTCCAGTTCTTACTTTATAGCAGTGGCATTCGGGGGCCAGATGCAGCCCATTGCTTGCTTTTATCCGGCCCTTGGGGCACTACTTCTTCCACGGATACCAACAATGGGGCATTATTCCTCCCAATGACACCAACGATGAAAGCATTATTTCCCCCACTGACATCAATAAAGAGGCACAATTCCTCCCAATGACAGCAACAATGGGGTCCAATGACATCAGTGATGGGGGACAATTCCTCCCATTGACACCAATGATGGGGTTCAATGATATTAATTATGGGGCACAATTCCAACCAGTGTTACCAATGTTGGGGCCCAATGATGGGGCACAATTCCTACCAGTGCTACCAATGTTGGGGCCCAATGATGGGGCACAATTTCTACCAGTGCTACCAATGTTGGGGCCCTATGGCGTCAACGATGGGGCACAATTCCTACTAATGTCACCAATGACAGGGGCCACTGACATTGGGACTTTTTCTGCTCCCACTGGCCACAGTCCGGCCCCCCTAAAGTCTGAAGGTCAGTAAACTGACCCTTTGTAGAAAGATCTCTGCTCTATAGCAATGGTGGCCAAAATTGTGATGGTCCCAACATTCTCTTTAGTCTGCATTGTGGTATGTTGCAAACACGAACAAGAATGAAAAATGGAGTAGAACGAAAATTGTTGGGCATAAAGGTGCATCACAGCCATTCAGTTTAAATAGACTACCTAACCTTGTCTGTTTTACTGCCTTCCTGTTAGCAGAAATTGGTCTACGTTTTCGCAATTCTCTATTTGCAGCTTACTTCATATTCTCCTTTTGTGATATCAAATTTTTTAGTCACCATATCAACCAGACTAAAGTGTGACTACAAAGCAAAATGATTTAGTATTCGAGAGTCACTGGGTATCCCACTATGGCAAACACCAACCCAAAACAAAAACACCATTAGTTAAATTAGGAGATGTGTCCAATATCCTATCTTTGCTTTCATTACATTGTCTGGTACATAGGATCATCCATCACATAGCTCATTGTTCAGAATATTTTAGATCATTTTTTTTTTAACTGTTTTTTTTTTTCTTTTGAAGGAATGGCTGTTAGCGGCAACAAAAACAAACAAACAGAGGTAAAGCTTGATTTTAACTAAAATATAATCTGCTCACTGAGAAAGCTTTATATGATTTCATTCATGATTATATAATAACACATACATAAAACGTTTTTTTTTTAGAATACAATATAAGTACTAAATATATTTGTCCTTCCATATAAACACATTCTAGCTCCCATAGCTAATTTATTTGAGATAGCTTAATACACTGGATAATGCCCATTAGTGTGAATTACCAATATATTAGCAACCGCCAAGAAAAATGCAGCTAAAAAACAAACTGACTCTACGGGTGGCTTCCACTTGAGCATTAGAATGCCAAGATAATGTCATATTCTTTATTTACACTAGGGGATACATACTGATTATATTAATTCACTGCACACAGAAAAAAAAACCTGCCATATTTGCTTTTTTCAAATTTTTAAAGAATTAACGGGAAATGTTATAATTTAGTTTCCTGTAATAATTTTACTTAGATGGATTTACACTATATTCACATATCTATCTATGACAGTTACAAACTGTGACGGTCGAACAAAGTGAAGGACAAATGGACACACCTGTCATCTGAAAACAGGCAGTTATTAAACAGTAAGTTAACAGCTAGTGTTCATACTACAATAAAACAAAACTAAATTCCAATAAAAAAATAAAATAAAAAAAATAAAACAGATACTGTCACATTCATTGTGCTCTTAACCAAACCTGATTTGGGGGTGTCATCAACTTTTAATTGACACTCCCAGCAGTTAGAACTAGTGGTTTGGGCTTTGAAGGCACACGATACAATTTATATGAAAATTACTAGAAAAATGTATTGGTATGAAATATCATAAAATCAGTTATGAACATAAAATCAACATAGAGATTGAATGAATAGCTGGTTCTACAGAGGTTAACACAGTACTTATATAGTCTTTAGTATACAGAGGCTTAAATATAAAGCAAGATTTAGAGATACAGTCTTATACTGTGGAACCCGAGTAGTGTTCCGGAGGATATGGAGGACTTGCTCTACATGTTGCGCGCTTGGGAATAGCGCTTCCTGTGTATTGGCGTCATATCCACACCAGGGGATCTTCATACGGATGCATGTGGAATCTTGGGCTTCAAGGATACTTTTTTACTACCATTGCCTGCAACCATCTCCTCTCTACCGATTGGGGTTTTCCAGGCTGGTAATCGTTTTGGCAGATCTACCCATCTGCCCCTTCTCTATTCAGCCCTAGTTTCCAAGCATATACATCACCGTTTTGGCTATACCCTTGGACCGGATATATCCTTATAGTTGCTTACCAGCAATCGACTGCCTCACTACCCTACGCTATTCTGTCCTCGTGTTTATGACATTACCCTTACACTGAGCTGGATCAGTTTAATTCTGAACACACAGCCATTGTGTGGATAACTACACGACTGCACGTTGTCTACTCCCAACGCAGCCTAACTACTGAAATATCTATGCTCCTGAGGAAGCGCTATTCCCAAGCGCGCAACATGTAGAGCAAGTCCTCCATATCCTCCGGAACACTACTCGGGTTTCACAGTATAAGACTGTATCTCTAAATCTTGCTTTATATTTAAGCCTCTGTATACTAAAGACTATATAAGTACTGTGTTAACCTCTGTAGAACCAGCTATTCATTCAATCTCTATGTTGATTTTATGTTCATAACTGATTTTATGATATTTCATACCAATACATTTTTCTAGTAATTTTCATATAAATTGTATCGCGTGCCTTCAAAGCCCAAACCACTAGTTCTCACTTAAATTCCTCTAATATCGGGGCGGTGGCACACTCTTAGACTGGTGCATTCGCAACAGTATCACCCTGCGACCTATGCACGTTAAATTAGGCCCTTTTTCTCTCAAATACTCCCAGCAGTTAGCATAGGGCAGTGTGAACTGCCACCGAGAGACATGCGATGGGGGAACCCGCAGTGGTTTTGTAGGGTTTTTGCATCGCTGCAGTGTGAACCGAGCCTAAAAGTCTTCAGCCTAGTACACACTAGTATGCACCAGCGGGCTGAACAAAAAAATAAATTAGGAGTTTAGGAGGAGCTGCTGCACTAACAGAGCTATTGTATTATGACTGGGGGACAGTCCCCTTGCCAGAACACACCGTTAGGCACTCTCGGCCAATAGCTGAGAACACTGAACAGATGCCATTTGGAAAATCTTGTTCGGTCATGCCCCTTCGAAGAAGCTTGTCAAAGGGCCGAATGGGTACAGCCCTTTATCTATAAGCTGAGACCAGGTGTCTGCTATTACCTGTATTTGCTGGAAAACCCTACCCTGTGTTCATCTCTAGTTTATCTCTTTGTTTGTGGAGAATTGATTTTCCTGAGTTTTGAAAAAACTTAACCCATATCTGTTGTTAATGGTCACTGAAGTTTTGCTCAATGAACAAGTGAGTGGCAGCTGGACAGGGCCTAACTGAAAAGTCAGGGAAGTCAGGTTTTTAGCAACAAGTGAACAAGTGAACAAGTGAACAAGTGAAGCCATTTTGTAAAGTATAAGGATATTCGAGTTGACATACAAAAAAATCAACAGAAAAAATCAGGCAGACAGACTTGTTGTATTGGAAATGTATAAGTCCGAGTCAGAACCTAATCTGAAATGCTTACTGTCCATAGGAAGGCTTGCTGCTGATTTTTAGGTCCCTGTATTACCTTCGCTCCTCATAACTCACATACTGACACATTTCAAAATACTTCTTATCTTTGAGCCTCTGCCTTCTCCCTCATTACAGACCAGCATAACACTTCGAAAAGCCACTCCAACTTTTGATGTGGCAAGCAGTTCTCCAATCACAACTGCAGAGTGCAGATTTCTCCCAATTAAGAAGTAAGGCTACAGTGTCTGAACCAATGAGGATGGAGAGAACTGAGAGAGCCTGTGCACATCACTGGATCGAAATCGGGCTCAGGAACTACAAATATAAGAAGGGGGAGAGCTGCATGCTGAAGTTTTTTTTACCTTAGCCCTGGTTAAACACTGGTGCATTTTGACATGCGACTTGACATGTCAAATCGGCTGCATTTTCCGGCAATTGCTGGCAATGGCACATCCTAATCTGCGGCGCTGCACTGATTTCAAAAAGTAGTTTTTGTACTACTTTTTGCGATTTCAGCCCGCGATTTACATTGACATCTGCACAGATGTCCCTGTAATCGGGAACTGCCAGCGAGAGTGAAATCGTGCAAGTTTAGCTAAACTCGCATGGTTTCACTGACGCAGCCCATTATGAACCTGGGCTTAATGCAGAGAATGCATTAAAGTGGTTGTAAAGCCTTAAAGTGGGTGTAAACCCTCACATATCCCAGTGAAGTGAACAACCTCAGATGATACAGAGATGAACCATATCTCCCTACATAAGTCTCACATGTATATCTGCTGTCTTCAGCTCTACATACTGTTTAGAAAGTGCACGTTCTGTTCGATTTTTCACTTTGTGGTTCCCCTCTAGGAGGAGATCAATGTGAGACACTGAGGAAGCTGATTGGAGGAAAGGCACACACCCCCCTCCCCAAACATGCAGAGCAAGTCTGTGAATCTATTTATAGCAACCTCCCACAACACACAGTTCAGGCTGCCGTCTTCCTCAACCAGTGAGAAGTTATCAGGCTGATAACAGAGCTACAGAGGAAGAGACAGCTATGGGACTTAGCTCTTTGAAGAGAGATGAGAAAACACTACACTATAGATGTGCTCAGCTAAAATTTCATGAATTGGGTTTACATCCACTTTAAAGTGGAAGTAAACCCCCCTATTGTTTTCAGCCAAGGAAGCTGCCATCTTTGCTTCTGTTTAATCTACAACTGCCATGATGCTGCACATGTAACCAGCCATTGGATGGTTTGACAGTTTGGTTGAGAGCACAACCAATGGAAGTGTTACACTTCCAGGATGAAACTGGTAAATGGATGGGTTTACTTCCACTTTAAGGCTTTTTACCTTAATGGATTCTTTGCATAAAGGAAAAAAAATGTCTGTGCCTAGTATCCCCCCAATACTTAACTGAGCCCCATCACGATCCAGCGCTATGCATGAGAGCAGCGGCTCCCCCAGCTCTGTCCCTCCCCACAGGGCAAATCAATAGCCATGGGAGACATTGGCTTCTGCTGCTGTGAATCAAACTCTGTGACAAGGGAGTGGGGGGATAGGGCCATGCCCGGCTGGGACTATGGATGCAGACAGCTGGGCTCTGGAGCGAGCCTGCATGAGTGCCCCCATAGGAAGCTGATATAGTGCATTCCCCCCTAGGGATTTTAAGAAAGATGCCATCCCATTTGCTATGTCAGTTTCCACTGTGGTGTTTGAGCAGGTTACTTTCAGCTTTTATATACATAAATACTCTGTTAAAACTGCTCACTTTGTGGTAGAGAAATATACAGTATATATTTGATAAGATTCTCATCACACACATTCCTGGAAATGTTCAGAAGTGAACAGATGCTGTGGCAACTACCAGCTTATAGCCCATAACATCACAGACCTAAGTACATAATGCCAGCACACCACAGATCCTTGAGAAAATGTCTGAATGTATATTTAGTTTAGATGATCATATAAGTAAGGTGCAAAGTTTCAAAGCTACGCAGGACCATGTGATGTGGTAGACAAAGGCATTCACCAAAGTCCTGCCCACTTTCTGGCAATCACATACAAATTGCAGTTCACAAAACACAAAGGAGAGCAGCACCATCTAAGTGCAGCAATGGTAAAACATTTTATTTCAAGACAGACAATTGGAAACTCACAAGATTGTGGAGATTACAGCGCATGTAAAATGATTTAGAAGGTTCATCCACTCCTGGGGGAAAGCGGTAGGCTTGCAGATGAAGCAGGTGATGATCCTGGATGAGCTGGTGGCTCCCAGCACTTCCCAACACTCAGAAACGGCTCAGGCGGCTGTACACATCTCTTCCGGGTGGAGAGGGAGTGCGCAAGAGCGTGCATTTGGAGCATGCATGCTCCTTCATCAGGCAATATCCTGATATATATCTTCTGATGAAGGAGCAGACATGCTCCGAATGTGCACTCTTCCCCACTCCCTCTCCACCCAGACGTGTTGTGTACAGCCATCCGTGAGCCAATTCTGAGTGTCGGGAAGTGATGGGAGCCACCAGCGCAGCCAGGATGATCAGCTCCCTCTCCATCTGCGAGCCTATCGCCTTCCCCCGGCAGTGGATTTTATCAGTTGGCTGAGTGTGTCCTAACAAAAAAAAAAACAGGCTATATTATATAATATTATAACTATGAACAGCATATTATAATTATATAAACGTAATGCACTATAAAAGGAAGCAAAAGATGCAAATATAATATTATTTGCATATAATATGGTGAACCTCACACTCACCTGCTGGTATTATTCCAAGTGGTAGTGTTGCTCTGACTGGACTGAAGTTGGCATTTATGTTTTTCCCAGCATCCATCTGGGCTCTGAGAAGAAGACCGTGAGCAACTTCGCTTACTGATCCATCGCCACCAACACAAACAATTCTGCAGAAAAGAGCATACAGTTATATTTATTTCCTCTGCAGTCTTTGTAGTTCACAGCTTGGATTAATAAAAGCAGAGAAAATGAAATATGAAGGACACATGTTTGCTAATTTGCATATTTAAAATATTAGCAGTATCGCACAGTCACTATGAAACAAGAATAAAACTGATCAGTTTAAAAAGTGCCAAACTTGGAGAAATAGTGCCAGTATTTCACTCTAATAACTCTTCCATTCCATCATGCTTGCCGGTGATGTAAAGCCTATTCCTCAATCTGTCTTCATAATATTCTGCTGCATTTCTATAAATTACAAAGGAGCAAGGATGCTAGAAACATTTTACATAAATAAAAGGCACCATTTAGAAGGGTGTTAATTATCATTAATATGCAAGGAAAGTACGGTAATTACTATCATCCATTCACAAGTAAAATTTATTCCTTGATGCGTCTTTAGCAAGTTTTTATTTATGTACCATAATATAGGGAAAAAACAGTCAGGGTAATAATAAACAGGCCACCTACACACACTATATGGCCAAAAGTTTGTAGACCATCACACTTATATTAGCTTGTTGGACATCTGATTCTAAAGCCATGGCCATTAATATGGAGTTGCCTCCCCCTCTCACCTCCTTTTCAGCTAAAACAGCCTACATTTCCTGGCAAGGCTGTGTGTGATTTATGTCCATTCAACCAAAAGAAGAGTTGTAAGGTCAGAGTCTGATGTTGGATGAGAAAACCTTTAGGTAGATTCACAAAGAGTTAGGCCGGCTTATCAGTAGATAAGCTGACCCAACTCTGAATCTACGCCGCCGTTTGTTTAAGTGTATTCTCAAACAGAGATACACTTAAACAAAGCTAAGATAGGCCGGCTTGCGCCGTTCTATCTTAGCTTGCAATGTTTCTGATGGCCGCTAGATGGCGCGTCCATTGCGGCCGGCGTAGATTATGTAAATGAGGGGATACACCGATTCACGAATGTACGCCAGGCCTACACCGTCGCATTACGTCGTTTTCGTAAGGCCTTAGGCGGCCTAAAGTTATTCCACCTATGAGGTGGAATAACAATGTTAAAATATGGCCGCCGTTTCCGCCGCGAGGTTCAAACTTTTTACATTGTTTGTGTAAGTCGTCCGCGAATCGGGAGTTACGTCGTTTACGTCTGCGCCGAAATCAATAGGCCCGTACGGCCTACTTAGCCGCAATGCGCACTGGGAAATGTAGTCGCCCGGCGCATGCGCAGTGTCAAAAAACGTCAAAAAACGTGAGGTCAAGCCTCATTTCCATACAACACGCCCCCCTCCAAGTCATTTGAATTAGGCGCCCTTACGCCCGCTCGTTTTAGGCTACACCGCCGTAGATTAGCAGGTAAGTGGTTTGTGAATCACTACTAGCCTAACTAATTTACGGCGGTGTAGCCTAAACAGGCTAGGCTAGGCCGCCCTAAAGTTAGGGCAATGTTTGTGAATCTACCTACTTGTTTGCAACTAACATTACAGTTTATCTCAAAGGTGTTTATCTACCTCAATACAGGGCACTTTCACCCCCTTCCTTCCCAGACCAGTTTTCAGCTTTCCATGCTCTCGCACTTTGAATGACAATTACTCAGTCATGCTACACTGTACCCAAATGAAAGTTGTATCATCTTGTTCCCATAAAAAGAGCTTTCTTTTGATAGTATATATCCACCACTGGGTTTTAATTTTTTTGCGAAAAAAATGCAACATTTTGAAAACATTTTTGTTTTAAAAGAAAGTCAATAAAATCTAATTTAGTCATAAACTTAGGCTAGATTGTATTCTGTTACATGTCTTTGGTAAAATAAAATCCTGATAAGTGTATGATAATTGGTTTGCGTGAAAGTCATTGGGCCAGATTCACATACAGCGGCGTATCTTTGAGCGGGCGTAGCGCATCTCATATATGCTACGCCAACGTAGAGAGGCAAGACCAGTATTCACAAAGCACTTACTCCCTAAGTTACGGCGGCGCAGCGTAAATGGGCCTGCGTAAGCCCGCCTAATTCAAATTAGGAAGGTAGTGGGCGTGTTGTATTAAAATTAACCGTGACCCCATGTAAATGAATGGCCGAACGAACAGCGCATGCACACGCATGCTCAGAATCACGTCGCATATACTCCCTAAGATACGACGGCTCAATGCGTACGAAGTGAACATAACCTACGCCCAGCCCCATTCATGTACGACTTACGTAAACAACGTAAAATACGACGGCTGTTCCGACGTCCATACCCTAACATGACTTACCCCTGCTTTAGGTGGGATAACTTTCCGCCGGACGTACGCCTTACGTAAACGGCGTTGCTCACTGCGACGGATGCAAGTACGTTCGTGAATCGGCGTATCTAGGTCATTTACATATTCAACGCGTAAATCAATGGAAGCGCCCCTAGCAGCCAGCGTAAATATGCACCCAAGATACGACGGCGTAGGAGACTTACGTCAGTCGAATCAAGCCAAAATTCAGGCGTATCTTGTTTCAAGAATAAGGCGCATAGATACGACGGCACATCCTAGAACTTACGCGGCGTATCAGAAGATACGTCGGTGTAAGTCGTACGTGAATCTGGGCCATAGTGTCTATAAGCTATGTTACGCTGATGTACCGACTGCCTATCTCATTTCTTGAGGCCCTAAAATGTCAGGATAGTAAAAATACCCCCCAAATGAGCCCTTTTTGTGACAGTCCAAGGTAATCAGTAAGAGGCATAGTGAGGTTTTTGAAGTTGCAATTTTTCGCCCACAATTGTTTGGAAAATTAAGATTTTTTTATTTTATTTTCAACTCCACAAAATGGTCATATTAACAAGTTATTTCTCACACATGCATAACTCCCAACCATTCCAGATTCGCCGGGACCATCCCAGGATTTGATGCAAGTCCCGGTGAATCAAGGCTGAGTCCCAGAATGGAGTCCAGTGCCGGAACAAGTTCCAGCACTTGACTCCAGTGATTTCTCCGGCAGGGGTGCAATAGCATGGGCTCCTGTCACTGCCTGCTGCGGGGCTCCTGTCATTGCTCCCTGCGGGGCTCCTTTCACTGCCCACCTGTGGGGCACCTGTCACTGCCGGTGGCTGCGGGGCTCCTGTCACTGCCAGCAGCTGTGGCTGTGATTGGACACAGCCATCATGTGATCAAGAGGGCCAAGTAGAGAGCCCTCATGCCAATCCGAGATGCAGCCTCTCTAGGATCACGCAGCTGCACAATTCCGCTACTTCTGACGGACGTTCAGGAATGTCCACTCACGAGAACGAAACACCTACCCGGCCGTTAATATGCAGACGGGTGGGAGGAGGTTAATATGATTAGGTCAGGGCTCTGTGCAGGTCACTCCACACTACAAGAAATTAGATCGGCAGTCAGTACATCAGGGCTGATACATTTTCAATATATAACATAGTTTGTAGACACTATAACTTTCACCTAAACAAATTAATATACACTTAATAGGATTTTTTATTTTTTTTACCAAGGACAGGTAGCAGAATACATTTTGACCTAAATTTATGAAGAAATTTGATTTTATTGGATATGTTTTATACCAGAAAGTAGAAAATATATTTTTTTCAAAATTCTTGTTTTTTGTTTATATAGCAAAAAATTTAAAATAAAACAGTGGTGATCAAATACCACCAAAATAAAAGCTCTATTTGTGTGAAAAAAATGGTATAAATTAAATTTGCATACAGTATTGCATGACTGCACAATTGCCAGTTAAATTGAATTGAATAGCAAAAAATGATCTGATCATAAAGAGGGTAAAACCTTCCGCATGTCAAGTGGTTAACAATACACTGTAAACATCTGGAAACTGAGGTTGCTGAAGTTTTGGGAGAGGAATGTAGTCAGTTAATTACCAGCCACTCACTGTTTCTGCACTGACTCACCTGGTTACCATTACCTGCCTCATTAGTCCAGCCTACAGCCAGACCCTTTTTTCTATTTAAACTACCTTGTTCATTCCTTCTTTTGCCTTTGCCTGCTCAACACCCTTGCTGTGTTCCTGTTATGACTTTGCCTGGCTGACGTTTCTTCTGGATCCTGATCCTGATCTTTGGCTTCTGACAATGCCGATTCCTGGCTTCCCATTTTGGGCTCGTCTGATTACCCGTTTACTCTGCCTTTTGGCTAAGATCAAGTGTAGTATCTGTTCTTATCAGTTGCCAAGAGGTGGCGCTATGCTAACTGTCCCTAGTACATGGCGAGGCGGTGGAAAGGTATGGCGGTGGCATATGCAAAACCTTTTTGGCGTAACGGCAGTAGCCTCCTGATGAGGATGGAGAACCATTGGGTCTTGGTGGAGGGCCGGGTCCCTGGCCTTCTGGCCTATATTTGTGTGGTACTTGCTCCAGACAGTTTTTCGGGAGAGAACACTGGCTCCCCTTTTCCTCCGGGGGAGCGGTTAGTATTTCCGGAATGTAATTAGTTGAGGAGTGATGGGAGTAGTGGTTGCACCTTCTGGCGTGGGCTCTCCCCAATCTCTCAGAGCTCCATACCTTTCTGACTGGGGTGGATGCTGCACGGTTTGGACTGTTGGTCAGGGTTGAGAGAAAAGCCTGTGGTGAATGTGCCCCTGGAGTGACAGTCCAGGGGTGCCATACTTGCACAAGTGTTAAGGGGCACTTCGAGTTTTGGCACCTTGGTCACTTCACCATACACACTTTTTTTAACACCTGCCTCTAGGGCAGAGTCTTTTGGCTAGGACCAGAGGAATTTTTGGTTCCTGGCCGAAGGGCCGGCCATCGTATTACACAATGGTCACTTTCACTTCTCCCACCTTCCTTCTCCCTACTTTCTTTTCATTTATCCCTGTGTACATCACTTGTATGTCTTTTTTTTGTTGGCTGTTACACATTTTGTCACTGTGTGATTAGTAGGGTGTAGGTCCTCGGGCTTGCCCTGAACATCTTGGGAGGGGGTGGACATGGCTTTATGGCTTAGTCTGCCCTCTTTCATGGGGTCTCCCTTCGGGGGAGCCCCACCAAGTACTTGGGTGGTTCTGTTTTGGCAGACCCTCCAGAGAAAGGGGTCTGTCTGGTTTCGGCCAGATGGACCAAGTGAAGTACCTCAGTCCCCATCTGGAACCCGTCTGGAACCCCCGGGGGATCAGGGTAAGGTCCTTCCAAGTGGAGGATAGTGTAGCACCCGTTGCACGTTTTGTGTCACTCTTTATGTGTGTGCACTTTTTTTGGCACTGGGTGGAGTTTTTGGATGTGTTTCACATGCCACTGGCTGTCAAAATTTCAAAATATTAGGGCAGGGGTCCTCAAACTATGGCCCAGTTGTTCAGAAACTACAATTCTCATCATGCCTAGTCATGTCTGTGAATGTTTGAGTTTTACAATGCCTCATGCGATGTGTAGTTCTGCAACAGTTGGAGGGCCGTAGTTTGAAGATCCCTGTATTAGGGCATGCATTAGGGTAGGGTAAGTGTACATTTTTCGGTTTAGACTACGTGTAAAAAGTGGAACCCTTTTTGTAGATTTGGAGTGGAGACCAGGCTAGAACCTCTCTCATTGTACTTTTCAATGAATAGCAATAAAATGTTAGCATTAAATAACAAAAACTGTATTTATTTAAAAATAAAAACTTCTGAAATTAAAAACACAGAATGAGCTCAAGATCAAGTCAATTACTGGTGTACCTGTGAAAAGCTCCAAAAATCATGTCTTTCAAACTGAGTAAATTACCAGCTGTCAGTAAAATTACTTTCTCGTTATTAAACCACTCTACTTGTGGTTTGCATCGACCGGCAATCTTTTCAATCAGCTTATCTGGAACTCTGAAATTAGTAATTGATTTTTCACTGTGACATGATAATGTACAAATTAAGATGTTGATAAAATGTTTACAGTGTGTTTTGCACTGTAATGACTTCTTTTGTTCTGTGTTTTTTTTTTTATATATAAAATGTGTTCTATTATAAAAATTAGTGCTGTAACTCACAACTACAGTAGAGAAAATCTAAATGTACCCAGGTCAGAACTTTCAGCAAATTGGACCAGTTTCTTTCTTTAAGCATTTGCTGTGTAATGTTGCAGCTCCCATAAGAAAACACTATGCTTCCATATTAGGAGAGCCTCTAAAAATAGCAGGCACTCCTTCGTAGGTCAATAATGTCATGCTTCATAACCCTATAAAACATTGGAGTGGAATCTCCAATGGATCCTGCAAGGTGACTAAAATCACCCAGGAGCATGGGCTTCCTATATGGGGGATCAAGAAGGCTTATGGGAATTCTGCATTTAATGAACTGGCACATGATCCTTTAGATCAGGGGTCTCAAACTGGCGGCCCATCATGCCTCTGCTTTTGGGGGTCATGCTTATACCGGTCAGCCTTGCAATGCCTAATGGCACTAGTTTCGCAAAAGCTGGGCCGCCAGTTTGAGACCCCTGCTTTAGATCATCTTTTAAAACTTGACTAAAATTCCAGGCAAATCTAATAACTGTTTATTAGGTCAAACCATCATCAGAGAATTTTTCGATACTCGCTTTTCTCTGTTTAGAGCGAGGTGACCTTCACGAACATGTAAAGAGGGTGTTGGCTTTAATCTATATATGTACTCAAGTTTCCTTGTGTGCCCCACCTGTATCGCATATCCTGCTATGTTTAACCACTTCCCTACCCAGCTATAGTCAAATGACGACTGCATGAACCCTTTGTCCCTCCGAGCTGCCGTCATATGAAGTCCTCAGCTTCCTGGGCCTCTAGGGGGCGGGCGCCCACTGCGTCATTTGAGAGCCAATGCGCGTGCCCGGCAGAGGCGATGCCCCCTTGTAAATCCCCTCCCCCTACAGGTAGAATCACTCCCTAGGTGACACATTTAACCCCTTGGTCGCCCCCTAGCATTAACCCCTTCCCTGCCAGTGACATTTACACATTAAACAGTGCATTTTTATAGCACTGATCGCTGTATAAATGTGAATGGTCCCGAAATAGTGTCAAAAGTGTCCAATATGTCCGCCGTAATGTCACAGTCATGATAAAAATCGCAGATCACCGCTATTACTAGTAAAATAATAACAATAAAAATGCCATAAATCTATCCCCTATTTTGTAGATGCTATAACTTTTGCGCAAACCAATCGCTTATATACGCTTATTGCGATTTTTTACCAAAAATATGTAGAATACATATCGGCCTAAACTGAAGAAGATTTTTTTTTTAATGGGATATTTATTATAGCAAAAAATTTAAAATATTGTGGTTTTTTTAATTGTCGCTTTTTTTGTTTATGCCGCAAAATTTTACAACGCTAAAAGCTGAAAATTGGCCTGGGCAGAAAGGGGGTGAAAATGCCCTGTATTGAAGTGGTTAAACATGTGATATGTTTTCTATTGTGAATAAAACATGGTTTTATGAGATTTGAAAATCATTGCATTCTTTTTTATGTAGATTTTACAGTTTTGACAATTACTGTTAGCTCAGTTTTTCCTTTTCCATAATCCCTCCTCCACCAAATGATTTGAAGGGGTGGCCCAATACTTTTGGCAATATAGTGTGGATGAGCGAGTTTGAGATGGAGGAACTTGACTGGCCTGATGTCAACCCGAGAGCACACCTTTGAGATGATTTAAAGCAGAGACTGCGAGCCATGCCTTCTCATCCAACATTGCCTGACCTCACAAATGCTCTTCTGGAAGAATGGTCAAACACTCCCAGAAGAGTTGAAGTTGTTATAGCTGCAATGGGTGGGCCAACTTAATATTGAACCCTACGGACTAATGCCGCGTACAGACGGTCGTTTTTTGTGATAGAAAAAAACGACGTTTTATGTGATGAAAAAAAACGACGTTTTTCAAACTTCATTTTCAAAAACGATGTAGCATACACACCATCGTTTTTTCCAAAAGCTCTAGCAAAGCGCGGTTACGTTCAGCACGTACAACGGCACTCTGTTTCATTCAAACTCGCGTCCTAACTTGCTTCTGAGCATGCGCGGGTTTAAAAACGTTGTTTTGAAAAACGACACAAAAAATTGAAGCATGCTTCAATTTTTTTTTTATCGTTTTTCAGAAGACATAAAACAACGTTTTCCCCACACACGGTAATTTTAATTGACGTTTTTAAAAACGTCGTTTTTTTTCATCACATAAAGTGATGGTGTGTACGCGGCATAAGGCTGGGATGCCATTAAAGTTCATGTGTGCGTAAAGGAAGGTGTCCCAATACTTTTGGCAATATAGTGTATCACTACCGTACCCCAATGTTTTTTTTACATGATTCATACTGTTTTACAGTCACTGATATCAAGCATGAAGCTTCCTTAAAGTTAATGGGTTCGTTAACCTAGTTAGCTCAGTTGCTTCTTATATCTCTTGAGACTCAAAATCAATTGAAAAAGCCTCCTGCGGCAATATGTTACTCGTTTTACATTCTTTGTGATCTACAGTATAGAAAACACCTGTCAACAAACATGAGCTGTCCTCTTAATGGCTGCAGGATGAATCTAAAGCTGGGAACTGAGCTGCAGAAAAATACAGTATAACATTCCAAATCCAACAAAGATATAAAAATCGATGACCCTTTAATCAAATGTAATGTTACTACAACATCTTTTCAAACTATTACAAACTAGTGAGCAGTTCCATTGGGGTGACATGCATTTACAAAGCATTGTTTTTCTTTTTTGGGTGGAGACTATAGGTATACATCCACTTTATCATTAACAGACTAAAGTTTTAAAAACAGCCAACTACGGAGTGTAACTAATTTTCAATCTGTTCACACCAGGGTGAACTCCCTTTTGTTACACCTTAATATCGCTTAAGCCCCAATTCCTGTGCAGTGTTCCTGAAGAAGCCAGAGCTATCTCCAGTGAAACATTAGAAGGCTATAGACAAACATGGTCCCTCTCAGTGGCGGTGTATCCATAAAGGGCGTAGAAGTGCCTAAAAGGGTGTCCAATCATAGCAGAGGACGGGAAAAGACATTGAGGACTCGGAGCGCGGAGGACAGCGCCGTGACCGGAAAGTGCCAGGCGGGGGATGCACACTGGCAGAAATTTATGGGGCACAGTAGCGGCAATTGATGGGGCACAGTAGAGGCAATTGATGGGCACACTGGCAGCAATTGATGGGGCAAAGTGGCAGCAATTGATAGGGCACAGTAGAGGCAATTAATGGGGCACAGTAGCGGCAATTGATGGGGAACAGTAACGGCAATTGATGGGCACACTGGCAGCAATCGATGGGGCACATTGGCAGCTATCGATCGGGGACAATAGCGCCAATTGATGGGCACACTGGCAGCAATTGATGGGCACACTGGCAGCAATTGATGGGGAACAGTAGGAGCAATTGATGGGCACACTGGCAGAAATTGATGGGTACAGTGGCTGCGTTTAATGGCACAATGGCTGCATTTTGATGGGCACAGTGGCTGCGCTTGATGGGCACAGTGGCTGCTATTGATGTTTTTTTTCAGTTTGTTTGCACCCCCCAAAAAACATTTGAGCACGAGCCGCTACTGGTCCCTCTGGAAATTCAGAGAACTTTACAGAACTTTAATACTGTGAGAGACTCTCGGATTTTTTTAGCTGGAAATATCTGAGAAAAAAAGGCAATATAATGCGCTCTTCCTTAACACCTTACTCTCCCAATAATACCTTTTTTATGTTTTCCATTTTCATTAGTTCTTTCCACTTGTCTACTCCCTCCTAAAAGAACCCCCCAACGTCTCAATTCAAAAGTCAATTTTATAATTTCACTATTATATAAAAGTAAAAATAAAAATATTTAAGGCACTGTTCACACTAGCGCAGCTTCAAAGTCGCATGACTTTGAAGCTGACATCCCTGCACCACTTCAACATGACTTGCATTGACTTCTGCTAAAGAAGTTGTATGCAAGCCGTGATGAAGTCACCCCAAAGAAGTACAGGAACCTTTTTCTAGGTCGGAACAACTTGAGTCGCACTGATTAGAACAGTTCCATTGCTGTTAATGGGGTGCGATGTGTCATGCGAATTTGAACTCTCAAGTCGCATGACAAGTAGCGGCAGTGTGAACTGGGGCTTAGAGTGAAGCATGACACAAACTACATTTATATGTGACCATAACAATTTTATCATGCAAAACAAAGGTATGTATTTATTATTTTGTGCAATGCATTACTAAAAACTAGACTCCTTGACAATAATACATTTTTAGATGTTCCGACCCAAACCTCACTTTGTTTCACAGGAAATCACATGCTCAAATGGTATAAAATACTGTAGGGTACATACAAAGTTCTAGTTCAAATCAGTCTTAGCTGTGAAAAAGGAACAGTTATTGCGCACACATTAATTCTTTATTTGGATTTTTCACTTAATATATTTTTGCCTATTTGTACATAGATTGCAAACATAGTCAGCAATATGTAAATACAGAATAATGAAAAGGACATTGTTTTAGCTGAGAGGACAAAGAATGCTTTTGCAAAGGCTGCACAAAAGAAAACAATGACAATCTTGGGTTCTAATAAGGAGCATAATTATAATGAAATTACTTGTAAACATATGTTCACACATTTCTGAGTTAACTGTTTTTGCTTTAGGGAACCCTGAATTTTATTAGGAGCTTAATTTCCAGTTTTACTGTATTAACACTTGGCATATACAGAAAACATAATTACATTACATACATGAACCTTGAACCCACAGTACAGATAGAAGCAGCAATACACCCAAAACTGATGTTTCAGTTCTATGTAAGGCCCGGTTCACACTGCTGCGAATCCTATTGCGAATTTGAGCCGTTGCTATTTCTCAAATTCGCAAGTGATTAACCCACTTAATTCCCGGACCATATTGCTGGTCAAAGACCAGAGCTCTTTTTGTGATTCGGCACTGCGTCGATTTAACTGACAATTGCGCGGTCGCGGCTCCCAAACAAAATTGGCGTCCTTCTTTTGCCCACAAATAGAGCTTTCTTTTGGTGGTATTTGATCACCTCTGTGGTTTTTTGTTTTTGCGCTATAAACAAAAATAGAGCGTCAATTTTTAAAAAAAAATTATATTTTTTACTTTTTGCTATAATAAATATCCCCCAAAAATATATAAAAAAATACATTTTTCCTCAGTTTAGGCCGATACAATTTTTTTCGTAAAAAAAAAATCGCAATAAACGTTTATTGATGGGTTTGCGCAAAAGTTATAGCGTTTACAAAATAGGGGGTGGTTTTATGGCATTTTTATAAAAAAAAAATTTACCAATTAAGGCGGCGATCAGCGATTTTTTTTCGGTACTACGACATTATGGTGGACACTTCGGGCACTTTTGACACATTTTTGGGACCATTGGCATTTTTATAGCGATCAGTGCTATAAAAATGCATTGGATTACTATAAAAATGCCACTGACAGGGAAGGGGTTAACACTAGGGGGCGGGGAAGAGGTTAAGTATGTTACCTGGGTGTGTTCTAACTGTAGGGGGGGTGGACTCACTAGGGAAAATTACTGATCGCTGTTCATACATTGTATGAACAGACGGTCAGGCATTTCTCCCCGACAGGACCGGGAGCTGTGTGTTTACTCTGTGTTTACTCTGTAACGAGCGATCGCGGTTGCCCAGGGGTGATCGCACACACTGGGCACACGCGTCGGGAGCCGGGGGCGCGCGCCTCCGGCAGCACGCACGCGCCCCTAGTGGCCGCTTTGCGAGGCGACGTAGAGCTACGGGCTCTCGCGCAGGGGAGCCGACCTGCCGACGTATAACTGCGGTGGCTGGTCGGCAAGTAGTTAAAATAACATTGTTTTCCATTAGTGCCGTTCACATCAATGCGTTGCGAATATAAGCTGCGGAAAAAAGGGTCCTGTGCGAGTTTGATCCGTGTGCGATGCAAATTCAGCTCTATAGACTGGCATTCTCTGAAATCGTGGCCGCGAATCGCGGCAAATTCGCGTCAAAAACGCAGCCGCAAAATTGTGGTAAAATCACGATTTTACTGCGATTTTGAATTTGCAGCAGTGTGAACCTAGCCTTAATGCAGAACAGCCAAATCAACAGCAGATCTCATCTCATTTGGGGGCTTGACATGGCCCACTGTGGTCATTACAGCTTAATTTCCACCTCAGTGTTGCATTCTACATTTGGTTCACGTATTCACCAACTGAAGCATAAGAAGTGGGAGTATATTACAACCATCAAGAATAGCTCATAGCTTGAGCCTAATTCAAGACCAAGGAATATAAGAGGCTAGCATGATTTGGTCCACCAGTGTGTAACTATATTTTGAATGCCAATTCTGTGTGCAATTACTATTTGAAATTCCTGTGGCAGCTAGCTAACACCGATTGTAGTAAAGTACCATTGGAATAAATCAGAAACTAGCATAATGGCAATGACCTCTTACTGGCTTTTTGGTAAACAAGAGCTGTATTACTTAAAATGTAACACCACTCCACTTGAGCACAGATACCAGACTCAAGTATGGCTTCTAAAGCCTAGTACATGGACAGTTGAGTCAGTATTGAGAAAGTGTTGCAACTGTACAGTATATGCCTATGTTGACTGCTTTACTGACAGGAGCTTCTAAAATCTGAAAAACCCAGCCACTGATCAATAATGGACAATAAGTTAATGGGATATTTGCAACTGCAGTTGATATATGAGGTTTGGATTCCGATTTTATGGTGAAAAAATATGCAGCGCTAAAAATTCTTGTAAAGAGCAAATTATGCATCAATGTGATGAGAACACAGTGACCTGTGAATTCCGATTTTATGGGTAAGAAGTTCTTGCGCTAAAGTGTACAGCATCTTTTCTCAAGGGCCAAAATTTGGAGACAATAATAACAATTCATTACATAACCACCTTGCTATTAAAAGATAGTTTGGGGGTTATTTACAAAAGGCAAATCCACTTTGCACTACAAGTGCAAACTACAAGTGCAAAGTGTACTTGAAATTGCACTGAAAGTGCACTTGGAAGTGCAGTCGCTGTAGATCCGAGGGGGACATGCAAGGAAAATAAAAATCAGCATTTTAGCTGGCACATGATTGGATGATAAAATCAGCAGAGCTTCCCCTCATTTCATATCTTCCCCTCCGATTTTCAGCGACTGCACTTTCAAGTACACTTTCAGTGCAATTTCAAGTGCACTTTGCACTTTTCGTTTGCACTTGCAGTGCAAAGGGGATTTGCCTTTCAAAATAACCACCATTGTTACCTTGCCCATGCAGAGTAAATTGACAGTGTCTTTGCAAAGCACTCCCATTAACCCCTTTATACTCACCTTGCCTGCACACCCTCACTAGCATTTCCTGGCTGCGGGTGCATGTAGCCTGCTTCTCTATGACAGTGATTAGGTCAGCAGTTAATCACTATACAAGCGCAGTCACATGACCGAAGGAGTGACATTACCGCTCTGCTACATCACCTATGAGGAAGGAGCAGAGAGGTAGTGCAGACAAGGTCAGGATAAGATGGTCGGGAGGGGTCCTTTCTGGGGACACTGTCACTTTGCCCTTCATGGTCATGGTGACAGAGAATCTCTTTAATATAAATGCTATCCTCCCACTGTGACATAACACACTATTGAACCACATGGATATTGTGATGAACTACTATTGGTAATGTGTGTAAGAAATACATAAAATAAATGTTTCTCACTACAATAAACAAATATTGTGGCCCCAAAATACAGTAAAAAATATTATTTTATACAAACAACTATGCAAAAAAAAAAAACATTTGAGAGGATAAATATAAAAAAAATGGGATCCCCAGTTTTTCCTGAGCACAGGCTTCCTAGGCCTTCCACGTGCACCTTAGGAAAACTATGGGCCGGATTCAGAGAGAACTTACGCCGACGTATCTATTGATACGCCGCGTAAGTCCACGGATGCGCCGTTGTATCTATGCGCCTAATTCTTAAAAGAAGATACGCCTGAATTTCGGCCTCATCCGACCAACGTAAGTCTCCTACGCCGTCGTATCTTGGGTGCATATTTACGCTGGCCGCAAGGGGCGCTTCCATTGATTTACGCATCGAATATGTAAATGACCTAGATACGCCGATTCACAAACGTACTTAGGCCCATTAATGTAATCTACGCCGTTTACGTAAGACGTACGTCCAGCGTAAAGTTATCCCACATAAAGCAGGGGTAAGTCATGTTAGGGTATGGACGTCGGAACATCCGTCGGATTTTACGTCGTTTGCGTAAGTTGTACGTGAATGGCACGCGCCATGCGCTGTTCGTTTGGCCCTTCATTTACATGGGGTCACACTTCATTGTAATACATCACGCCCACTACCTGCCTACTTTGAATTAGGCGGGCTTACGCCGGCCCATTTACGCTACGACGCCGTAACTTAGGGAGCAAGTGCTTTGTGAATACTGGCCTTGCCTCTCTATGTTACGTTGGCGTAGCGCATATGAGTTGCGCTACGCCCGCTCAAAAATACGCCGCTGTATGTGAATCTAGCCCTCTGTCTCCAAGTTCCTTCCCTAATAAATCCACCTCTAGATTGGCAAGACAGATTAGTAAGAGGAAGCCTGAAGATATCATTCCTCCAGCTGTTGGAAATTTCTTCCAGTGTAGAGGTAATCCTCCTATCACTACGATGGCCAGTCTGAATGGCCATTGGCCAAAAGGAATGTGTGTGAGGCTCAATCCTTAAAACTTTGCTAGCAAACGTGACCTGGGCTCTGGAGTATGCACAAAAAGGTAACCTCTGCTTATGCATTTTTCCATCATATGCTTGATTTGAATTGCCCAAGTTTGTGATGGAAGCACTTTATTGAGGTACTTCGTTCTATGGTAAATATAAATCTGTGTAATTTATGTTTGCCTAAATTTGCTATGTAAAAGCAGCTAAAAATTATTTCTATTAAGCAGCTATGCATTTAATCAACATACCCGTCAAATTCTTGAAGTTCACATTCTTTAAGCAATGTAAGAGCATGTCCTGTATATTTAGTTTCTACAGGGGGAAAAAAAACACACACAATTGAAATGTCTTAAGATACTATAGTTAATTTAGTAAACTTTTTAATGGCAATTTGCATATTAAAAATATACCTAATAAACTATAAAGTGTTCTATGAACTCCAAAGAGAACATAGCACTGTCTGAAAGAAACAATATAAAGTAAAATGCCAGCTTTGCTGAAAATAAAATTTCTCCAGGTCAACTAAATACATTGCAAAGATTTTTTAGCGTCTATTGCAGATCCTTACCTCTCTCTGCTCTGTTGATTTGAAAACAACCCTGTCTGGATTAAAATTTTAAATCTAAAGAAATGCCCCTGCAATAGAAGAGCTGTTAAAGTTACCCTTCTGGCAATTCCTGTCTCCAGCATTGCAACCTCCATTAGCATCTTCAGCATTTAACATTTCTGGGAAGCCTATGTTCCCTGCTATAAACTGTGGTTCCATCCGCCAACTCCTATTTGTTTAAAGGGCATAGCGGTTTGTGCCATTTTTACAGTTATTAGGTAACATGAAGTATGTACTATTCTACAGGAACTCCTACAGATATAAATATTAGAGCTGCATTTCTGAAGGTGTGTTTATGAAGATGCGTGCTGTCATTGCTTTATTACTAAAAATGCTAGTTCTCTGGCTTAATTGCTGATCTTCTAGCTTTACTAATTGACTCAATGGAACAAAATGATTACCAGCTTTTTCAAAAGTGTCCAGCAAAGTCAGCTTTCAGTAGAGTCTGCCTCTGAGCAGGGTTGCCAACCACCAGTAAATTTACTGACTGTAAAAATCTGTGATTTTTTTACAACTGCCAGTAAATATCAGAGGCTGGTCATTTCATGCTGTGCTGACTTTTTAAGTTTAAATCAAGCAAATTACTTTGTTATAGGTGTTGTCAGTGTTTCCATATTATGTTTATACTGTTCAAATATTCACTGTGTTGGTTTTCAATAGGAGTTCTGTAATTTCTCAGGTTGCCAGTAAAAAATGTGCTCCGCCAGAATATTTCCTGTTTTGTCAGTAAAAAATGCTGCAGGAGGTTGGCAACCCTGCCTCTGAGCATATATAATTCAACAAAAATGATTTTAATTTTCCTTCCTTAAATGGGCTGTTCTATAACTTGCCCTAAGCTCATTAATGTAATTGGTATAATTTATGCTGAGATGGACAGATTACATGTTAACCTAAACAGCCCACATGCACCCCACCTGGTGACTCACTATGACATATGGCTCAGAACTGGCACATACAGGGGTACCCTTTGGAGGTCGTAACTCTTGCACATTCAGGAGTTCTTATTATAGCACACAACAATTTGGCAACATATGCAACCTGCCTGAATCTACCTTTGCCTCTGCAAGAAAAGGAAAAGGAAGTTGACTGTGCCCCTGTGCATTCAATCCACAGGGTGAGGTGCAGAAGAAGCAGCAGTGAGTCCAGCGGTAGACCAGTTTACTCATCATCGGGGAGATGTCTGCTCATCCAGCCCTTAGTAAGGTTGCTGCTATAGATGATGGGAAACTATGACAGCACCTCCCTTATTCCATCACAGCACTCCATACTTCAAAGTTCCAGATTTTATAAAGTCCTCAGCACTTCAGTCAAATGTGGGCTATAAATTACTGATCACCCCTCTGCAAGGATTTAAAGCATTTATGTAAGGACAGAAATATAAGAAATAACACTCAGAATTGGTTTTCAAAGTTGAGGTTCAAAAACCGCCTTACTGATCGGACTTCACATCCAAGCGATGAGTCACTGACCTGGAACAAACAAGCAGGACTGTTCACACTTTATATTTTAGCTGGAGCTGTCAAACCTCTAAACTCAAGCACTGGCCATCTTCACATACAGTAAAACCTTCAATTGCGAGCATATATTGTTCCAGAAACATGTTTGTAGTCCAAAGCACTTGTATATCAAAGCAAATTTCCCCATAAGAAATAATAGAAACTCAAATGATTTGTTCCACAACCATTTATTTATAGGTCCTTCAGTTTATAGTCCACAAGATTATAGCAATGTGATAAGTTGTGTATACATAAAATGTCCATCCACAAATGGAAGCCTCTACAAGGGGATTAGAGGCAAAATCCAGCAGGAGCTACACAGTATAAAAGAGAAGAGAGGCGCCTCTCCGTGTAGCAATATGTTGCTAAATGTTGTACCTTCATTAAATGTAACCATATTGCTACACTTATGCCGCGTACACACGATCGGAAATTCCGACAAGAAAAGTCCGATGTGACTTTTGCTGTCGGAATTTCTGGCAACAAAAGATTGAGAGCAGGTTCTCTATTTTTCCAACGGAAAAAATTCCTATCGGAAATTTCTATCGTCTGTATGCAATTTTCGATGCGTAAAAAAACATGCATGCTCAGAATCAAGCAGAAGAGCCAAACTGCCTATTGAACTTCATTGATCTCGGCTCGTCGTACGTCTTGTATGTTACTGCGTTCTTGACGGTCGGAATTTCAGACAACTTGTGTGACCGTGTGTGTATGCAACACAAGTTTAAGCCAACATTCCGTCGGAAAAAAAGCATGGTTTTCTTGTCGGAATTTCCGATCGTGTGTACGTGGCATTAGAGGCATCTCTCTTGTCTTTTATACTCAGTTGTGACATGACGCTACTTGTATCAAGACCGCTTGTATATCAAGATAAAATGTATTTAACCTCTTCAATACCGGGCCTATTTTGGCACTTCTCTCCTACATGCATAAATCATAATTTTTTTGTTAGAAAATTACTCAGAACCCCCAAACATTATATATGTTTTTTTAGCAGACACACTAGGGAATAAAATGCCGGCCATTGCAACTTTTTATCTCGCACAGTATTTGCGCAATAATTTTTCAAACGCCTTTTTTTTGGGAAAAAACGGTTTTGTGAATTAAAAAACAACAAAACAGTAAAGTTAGCCCAATTTTTTTGTATAATGTGAAAGATTAAGTTACGCCGAGTAAATAAATACCCAACATGTCACGCTTTAAAATTGCGCACACTCATGGAATGTCGCCAAACGTCAGTACTTAAAAATCTCCATAGGCGTCGCTTATTTTTTTTTTACAAGTTACAATTTTAGAGTTACAGAGGAGGTCTGGTGCTAGAATTGTTGCTGGCGCTCTAACGCACGCGGTGATACCTCACATGTGTGGTTTGAACGGCGTTTACATATGTGGGCGGGACTTACGTATGTGTTCGCTTCTGAGCGTGAGCTACCGGGGACAGGGGCGTTTAAAAATTTTTTTTTATAATTTTTTTATTTATTTTACTCAATTTCTTTTATTTTTACACTTTTTTTTACATTTTTTTTTTTTGAACACTTTTATTCCTATTACAAGGAATGTAAACATCCCTTGTAATAGGAGTGGTTCGTGACAGCCTTACTCTTTATGGAGAGATGCGGGGTCAATAAGACCCCACATCTCTCCTCCAGGCTGGAAAGCATTAGATTGTGAAAAAAAATTCACAGATCTAATGCTTTCAGCCACGATTGCGGCTGTGTTTACATTCCAGGACCCGGGCGTGACGTCATAACATCGCGCCCGGGCCTCCGACGATCATAGAGATGACTGGTGACCATCTGGTCACCAGTCTACTCTATGGTTTCCATCGGACGCCGGCGGATCGTTTCTCCGGGTCTCCGATGGCAAAGGAGAGCCCGGAGAAGCACCGGATGGCGGCGGGAGGGGGGGGCGTCCCCTCCCGCCGCCTATAAGAACGATCAAGCGGCGAAACCGCCGCTATGATCATTCTTATGGTGCACAGAATCGCCGGCTGAAGAGATGGATATCTGAATGATGCCTGTGGCATCATTCAGATATCCCCACTCAAACCCAGGACGTCATTTCACAATGGGTGGGTATTGAAGTGGTTAAAAATGTTGCTCGTCTTTCAAAATGCTCTCAAACCAAGTTACTCTCAACCCAAGGTTTTACTGTACTAGTAACAGGAAAGTTGCTGATAAGCAATCCAATACTCACTCATGATATTAATTCTTCCTGTGAACTGCCACTCCTGCATCATACTAAATGACCGCACACTCTACACTAAATCAGAAATAATCCAGTACAACAGGAAAGAGTTTCTGTTCCAACCTACTCACCTAAGACAGGTTAAAGACGAGTGGTCACAGGTATAACAAAGACGCACATTCTTTGTTGTGTAATTGGCCGTTATTGAATGGCAGGAAGATACCAGTAAAGGTATATACAACAAATGTTTGTTTTTTGTTTTTTTGCAGAAAGGGGTGGACCATTTAATAAAATCATAACAAAATATGTTATGTGACCATTTTGGATACCAATTAGGCTTATCTGAGTTTTTTAAATTTACAAAATATAGTTAAAGAGATTCAGAATCCAATGCAATTAAAATATGCATAATATTTTTAACTGCTCTTTAAAGTCTATAAAAAGAGCAAATATACTCAGGAGATAACTGCAACAAAAAGCCAAATACCAGTAGCTGCTCAGCAAATCTCAAAGAGAAGGGTGGCACAGGCACATACCAGAATATGTACCCTCTAGAGGAAATGAATCTGTCACTCTACATTGTCATCTTGGCCTCTTGCGATGCCCTGTGCAGCGCATGAAATGCCAGAGCAAAACGGATAAGCTGAGCTGCAGATGGCAGAGAGCAGAGCAGCCACGTTTAGCATTTTCTAGGGCGGCAGTGCCAGAAGAGACTGCACAGCTGTAACCAACCATCAAAGATTCTTTTTGACTGACATGACACTTACAGATGGATGTTTTGTGTAAGAATGTACATCGTTATATGCAAGATTACATAAATCTTTCATGCTTGTCTATTCTTGGTTATAGTCTGGTATAAGAATGAGTTGTAGGGCTTTTTGGTATTCTAGACAAGATAATATGGCATTCCCTATTGCTTACATGAAATATTATATGCAGTAAATACTCAATAGCTTAGTAACAGATTTTGACATTTAATACATTTAAAAACGTAGTTAGGCCAAGTATGTTTAATCTCCCTAAATAGAAAGATGAGTTCACAGTGGGTGCTTGAGTTTAAATAATAGGAGCAAATTGTAGGTAAAAATAAAATTAACGTATATATTTATTTTGTCTTGAATAGAGTAAGGGAGGGTTAGAACTCCATGTCAGGTTCTTATTGTTGTCTGTGTCTCTGTGATCTCAGTCTTTATGTGTTCTAGTAACTTTTGTCACCAAGACAGAAAAAGAGAGAAAATCCATATGTATTAGCTGCCACAGAAGGGAAATCTTCAAATGGGGACATTTGTCCCTGTAACGACTGTCTAAAAGATGATTTCCAGGGCTTTTTTTCACAGAGAATAGGTGCAGGAACTCCTCCCTTCCTGACTCCACCCCCTACCCACCTCCGAGCACCGTTCTTTGGTTCCACCCCTTACCCACCTCCCAGTACCACCCCCCTTTAGAGAAAACAGAGCCAAGTATCATTTTGTGGTGCTAAGTATTTTGTATAGATTGCGTTAATGATAACAAGAAAGGGAGTAAATAAGATCTAGCAGCGATGGACACCCCAGCGACAATAGATCCACCCCAGCAATAATGGCCTACCAACAGCCAGCATCAATAGACCCTTCAGCAGCCAGCAACATTAAACTCCTTCCTCAACAGTAGATCCCTCCCAGCAATGATTGACCCCCCTGCAGCAAAAGACCCACCTCCAGAACAATAAATCCCTCACCTGCAACAATAGATTCTCCCCAGCAACAATAGGTTCCCCAGTAGCCAGCATCAATAGACCCTTCAGCAGCCAGCAACAAAGACCCCCTCCCTCAACAGTACATCCCTCCCAGCAATGACTGACCTCCCAGCAACATAAGACCTGCCCCAGCAACAATAGACCCCTCACAAGCAAAAGAAAGAACTCCCTAGCAACAATAGACTCCCTTTCTTCGCAAAAATAGATCCCCTCCAGCAACAATAGATTTCCCAGCAGCCAGAATCAATAGACCCTCCATCACACCACAGCACCCCTTACCTTTACAAACATTCAGTTCTGAAGGTGCTGGAACTGCGTTCCCGCTGAAAAAAAGCCCTGATGATTTCCCATATTTACTCTGTTGTGTCAACAAGATGTTTCCAAATGAGAAGAAAATTAGTAAAAAAAACATAGGCCCCTTTCAGACGTACGGATCCTGTGAGGATCCGTACCTTTCTTATCTGCTTGCTTAGCGGGGATCACTCCGTTGATTCCCGCTGAGCCGGTGGATGACAGGGTGGTCCCTGCACACTGTGCAGGGACTGCCCTTTCAGATCTCTGCTCTCCTCTATGGGGGGATCGGATGAACACAGACCGTCTGTCCGTGTTCACCCGATCCACAGACGGATGGAAAATAGGATTTTCCTTCATCTTCAGAATCAGAGCATAGCAGACACTGATGAGATCGGGTGTCAGCAGATGTTCATATGCTGACACCCACTATCCCATAGGGATACATGTATGTCCCTTTTTCATCCGTAAATGGATGGATGAAAAAACGGACATACGGTCCGCTGGTGTGAAAGGGCCCTTAAAGGCAAGATCCACCCAAAAGGGGAAGCTCCAGTTGTCCACACCCTCCTCTGCCACATTTGGCACTTTTTTGGGGGGGGTGCAGGTACCTGGTTTTGGCGCACAATGTTAATGGAGTAGTAGATACAGTCTCTATATCTGATGTGACAAATGCTGGGGGTCAGTGGCTACTGCTGTAAAGAACCAGAAGGTACTCCGTAGGCAAAGCGTCTTCTGAGTGTAGCATTTGTTGTAGTGTTTATTGTAGTGTGAGTAGTGTTTATTCCAAGAACAGCAGATGGGAAACTTACAGGATAAAATAATAAAAAACGCTCATCACAGGTAGGTAGACAACGCTGCAGCTGGCCAGTCAGATCGCGCTAAATCCCACACTAGTATGGAGCATTCGGTGGTGCTGGTGGCTGCCAGCACTTCCTGGATGGTACGAGAACCCCGGGAGAGTGGAGATGGCATCAGCACAGGAAGCTGAAGGTGGTGGGCATGGCACGTTGGGAGCATGCATGTTCCATTATCACGCCTGAGCGTTTTCTATACTTTTATCTTGTAAGTTGCCAATCTGCCAAAAGTGGAACTTAAGCACTCCTCGCCCCCTTACATGCCACATTTGGCATGTATTTTTTTTTGGGGGGGGCTTCGTTAGGAATGGGACTTCCTGTCCCACTTCCTCCCTCCGCCCAGGGGCCGCCTAGGTAACACCTCCTCTCGTCTTAGGTGGCCCCTCCCTCTAGGCGATCTCCTGGGACATGTGACAGGTCCCAGGAGATCGCTTGTCCACTCTGGGAGTGTGGCGCGACTCATGTCACGGCCGAGGGCCCAGAGTGGCAATGGAGGCGCCGGCGGAGAGGAGCGACGCTCCCTTCGGCTGCATCGCTGGACCATGGAACAGGTAAGTGTCTGTTTATTTAAAGTCAGCAGCTACACTTTTTTTAGCTGCTGACTTTTAATAAACATAAAAAGCCTGGAACTCCGCTTTAAATGTTACATAGAAGGTGCTGCTCTTTCTCTTTTAAAATAACCACTAGGCTTCATTCACACTTACCTGTGAGGCTGACCCACGGGACACTCAGTGGGGTTTCCAAATAGCTGCAGGCAGGAAACCCTGTTTAGAAATGCATGTCTGATTACACGTGATCGGCTGTGTCAGCTTCCCACTGCTTTGAATTGGGCTCCCCGCTCACAGCTAGGAAAGTCCGCAGAGTCCCCCACAGGCAATCGCAGATGGCACCACATGAAAGTGTGTATGTAAGTCAGATAGGGCAATGTGGACACACTACTGTGTGTAAATTTGTGCTTGTATCACCAGCTAGCACACACTATCTGTATGGAGTTTGCATGCTGTCCCGTGTACCTATAAGGGTTTCCTCTCACACTCCAAAGACATGCCATTAGATTAATTAGCTAGTGTCCAAATTGTGTGTGTATATGTATGTAAGTGAGATAGGGACCTTAGAGCTCCTTTAGGACTGATGAGAATGAACAGTATGTAAAGCACTGCGTAAACTGTCAGCGCTATAAGAACGCCTGTAATAAATAATAAATAATGCCGTGCTTCACAAATGTATAACAGCTGCAAACCCTCTTACTAATATTGGCACTCATGTGTGAGCTGTGGGGCAGCAGATCGTGCCATTTATTCCAACATCATAAGATACTTTGATTTAAGAAATACAAATAGTTGGCAAAGAGCCGACTTTAAATGTCATACTGCATACACTTCTGGAGTTCAAAAACTAGAAAGGTAAAAAAATAAATGCATACAGACATGCTTGATCTAATAAAACAAACAGAAAATTTCTAAATGATTTCGTTTTTTAATCCAATTTTTTATTTATTTTTTAAAGTTAACTTTAATGCTTCAATAAATGCTTCCTCTTTGCAAAAGTAAAATTATATTACTTTTTGCTCACAGTGTGCAAGCCATTTCTATCAATGCCTTCAGAAGGTTCTGATTTAAGGACAACAGATTATTTAGCAGGACTTTCACGTCGGGCATCTGCTTGCAGTGGCCAGCAGGTGTCACAATCAGCAAAGGAACTTGTCACAGAGATCATGCCACTTAAACATCATTTGATGTGTGGCAAAAAAAAACGAACAAGCAATAAACAACCAGATTCAAAAGTGTCAAAAATGTAACAAGCCAATAAAACAAGCAGATTCAAAAGAATAACTTAACCAAAACATTTTTTTTTTTAAGATATAAGGACATCCAAAAGTGTTTCTAAACAAATCGAATAGGGCAGTTTTGGCACATTTGACTTCAAACAAGCATTTTATATTTTTTATTGTTTTTTTGTGCAAAAGATTGTCATAATAGTTTATTTGCACTTGAATATCAAAAATATAAAAAAAAATGTTTATTTGCTCAGAACTTTTCCCAGTTTTCACCCTATGTCAGATTTATGAATTCCCTGTGGTAAAAATGATGACAATGAATATCATTCTTTTCACTTATGCCGCGTACACACGACTGTTTTTCGGGTTGTAAAAAAAGCCTTTTTCAATGGTCTAAAAAAAATTACATTTTTTTCAACCTGATTGTTAAAATGGCCTTGCCTACACACGATCGTGAAAAAAAAATGCTCTAGCAAAGCGCGGTGACGTACAACACGTACGACGGCACTAAAAAGGGGAAGTTCCATTCGGTTGGCGCCACCCTTTGGGCTGCTTTTGCTGATTTTGTGTTAGTAAAAGACGATTCGCGCTTTTCAGTCTGTTACAGCGTGATGAATGTGCTTACTCCATTACGAACGCTCGTTTTACCAGAACGAGCGTTCCCGTCTCATAACTTGCTTCTGAGCATGCACGTTTTTCACGTCGTTAAAGCCCACACACGACCATTTTTTACGACGTGAAAAATTAGAGCATGTTCTAAATTTTTAATGCCCATTTTTTACATCGTGAAAAATGCTTTGGAGGCCACACACGGTCGTTTTTAATGACATTAAATATTTTTTTATTTTTTTCAACCCTAAAAACGGTTGTGTGTACGTATCATTAGAGACTGTTTGAAACCTAGGCTCTGGTCAGTATAGCAAATACTCTGGTACTAGATAATCCATAGCTCCCAACTGTCCCTGATTTCGAGGGACTGTCTCTATATTGGAGCAAAATCCTTCTGTCCCTCTTTCCTCCCCATTTGTCCCTCATTTTGGTCTGATCTCTATAGTTGTATATAAAATTCACTTTTTATCTTTCAAAAAGTGTTTCCCAGTGCTAAACCTTTAATCCAAATTCTAAATTGCTGCATTTAGAAATTTTAAAAGCCAATATAAAGGAATATTAGTGGTAAAAAAAAAAACTTTGTGGATTGAATTAACTTTTTTAGGTTTATTCTCCTTTAAGGGGGTGTGGCATGGGGTGTGTCCTATACCAACATAAATTTGCTAGTAGGTGTCCCTCATTCTCATCTCAAAATGTTGAGAGGTGTGGATAATCTCTAAAGTTCTACCTTTAAACTCTCGTAGTGATGTACACTACTCGTCCTCTGCTGCGAACGGCGCTGGACTCCAGGACAGGTAAGTGTGCCGATATTAAAAGTCAGCAGCTGCAGTATTTGTAGCTGCTGACTTTTAATATTTTTTTTTTCAGCGGACATCCTCTTTAATGCATCCTAAAAAACACATAGGTTTACAACCCCTTTTATTCATTTCTAATGTTCAAAGCAAACTCCCCCATCCATGTCTCTAGTCTTTATTTTGCTGATAAATCACTGTGAAAAACACCTCCTAGCATTTCTGGCAAGAGCTATCTTGAGTGAGGGCAGATTATTAATGTAGAATTTACTTCATGGAATCCATCTGCCCTTAGCTCAGGCATGCAGGCAGGAGGGTGTACTTAGCTGAGAAAAGCCGTTCTCCCCTCCTCAAGACTGCTGGGGTGTAGGACATCACTTGCCTAGGCCTGGAAACCAGGAAGTAACTGAAGAACTGTAAAAATAAAAGTTTAAAACAAGTAAATATATACTTTCCTATCCATTTACTAATGTTAGCAGCATAAAAATAGTCAATGTTGATTGGAGAGAGTTAAAGTAGATCTATAGGCAAAAGTTTTTTTTTAAGCAAGGGAGGGTTATACCCGTTATCAGATTTTTTCACCATCTGTGCCCATTTGCAGAGATTTCTCTTCATGTCCTTTCCCATAGCCAAACAGAAAGTGATAGGAAATCCTTGCAAATTAAGGAAATTAATTGAGGACCCCCAGGTCATCAGAACGAGTGTCCCCATAGGAAGATTTCCCCTCCATTACTTTTTTGGGGACAACCCAAAATTTGGGATTTTCTTTTACTTTCAATGATAATAGTAAACAGGACAAATAGAGAGGACGAATGTCCCTAACAGGGGCACACACAGCAATAAAAACTGACAAGCACTCCAATCCCTCTCCACTCTATCCAAAACTAGAAAAAGGTTTTGCCTTTAGTTCTACTTTAAGTTCTGCTTTAATTTAATATACAATGCCTAGGAACCATACAAGGGTGTAATCTCATTGTTGAGAATCAATTCCCTTCCTACGACCTAAATAGGAGGTGCTTATGTACGGCACTAAAATACAAATAAAAAAAAAGTGCAAAGGCATAGAGCAATATTATATATAGTACACACAATAACATACATTTAGAGTAAAAAAAAAGAAGGAAGACGCTTGTAGACGATTATGTCCTTTGTAGTTTCCTCATACAACCTCCTTACATGGCCAGCGCTGGAGCAGAAAACACTTCTAGAACAATGCTAATTCAGTGACATCTGCCTTTGATGCTTATGCATTCTAGGGCCCCGCCCACATTAATGTGCACCTCATTGGGCACTGATGGCAGTAGGTCTCTCCATTCACACAGCACTAAACATATTTGTTTTGGAATCTCAATCAACTCTTTTGAGCAGCATTATATCAGAGAACAGAACAGCCAACAGTCATAGCAGTAGATATAAATAACAATATAAAAGTAAACTGCAAGATCCAATCTTGACATACACAGAATGATCTGACTACTATTCTTATAGGCCTTGTACACATGTCGGACCAGTATCCGCGGACATGTCCGACCGTGTGTAGGGCCTACCGGACAGTTTTCCAGCCTAGCGGACAGTTTTCCAGCGGACAAAAGTTTCTTAGCATGCTAAGAAACTTGTCCGCTGGAAGCCTGTCTGTCGAACATGTCCGATGGTTAGTACGACTCATCGGACATGTCCGCTGGCCCGAAATCCCGCGCATGCGTCGAATTGATTCGACGCATGCGTGGAAGCATTGAACTCCCGTGTCAGAGAACGTCGGTGTCTTCTACGCCACCGCGTTTTCTGTCCGCTGGGATTTTGGTCTGATGGTGTGTACACACATCAGACCAAAAGATCCCAGCAGACATGTCCGATGAAAACGGTCCGCGGACCGTTTTCATCGGACATGTCTGCTCGTCTGTACAAGGCCTTAAAGTGTTAGTAAACCCACAACAGTACAATCAGTCTGTATATGCAGTAAAGCAGGCTTGTTATACTCACTGTGGAGCCTAAGGGGTTAATCCTCTGCGATTGGCGCAGGTCCAATAAGCACTGTCCAGACAGAGGGTCAGGGGTCTTGCAGCCTCATAGAACGTGACTTCCGATCCTCCAGTCTGACTTTCAGTTCAGTTTGACTCAAAGAGATTGTAAACCTCCAAAAGAAAAATCCTCCTCCCCCCAAAAAAACTGCAAGACAAAGGCATAATGAGCTAGCATGCATAGCATACTAGCTAATTATTAAATACTTACCTTAGAACGAAGCCCTGGATAATAAAGCTTACCTGTAGGTACTGTAAATGTCTCCTAAACTTACACTGTTTACAAGATATTTACTATATATGCTGCCATGCTCATGCCGTTTTCTTCAGGGGCCGGGCTGTGAACGACAGCACCCACACGCAAGCGTGGGAGTGACGTAATCGCAGCTACGGCCAATCACAGCGCCGGAGCCCGCAAACCTGTTAGTAACTCCTGGAAACACGTCGGCCGTGTGAGCAGTGTGTCGGTGCCGATCCAGGGCTTTGTTCTAAGGTAAGTATTTAATAATGAGCTAGTAAGCTATGCATGCTAGCTCATTATGCCTTTGTCTTGCAGGGTTTTTTTTTTTTGGGGGGGGGGGATTTTTCTTTTCTTTAACTCAAACTGAACTGAAATAGCAGGACAAATGTCGGAGCAGTGTGAACCTGGTCTTAAAGGGGTTGTAAACCTACGTGTTTTTTCACCTTAATGCATCCTATGCATTAAGGTGAAAGAAACACCTTGCAGTGTCCGGCCAAACAAGCCACCCCCCCCCCCACGTTTTACTTACCTGGGCCCCAGAATTTCGTAGGTGTGATCCCACCGTCGCTCTCTCCACGGGTTCTCGGCTCTTCATTGAATAGATTGATAGCAGCACAGCCATTGGCTCTGGCTGCTGTCAATCAAATACAATGACGCGGGCATTGGGGGGCAGTGCCGAGTCCTGCATTCGGCAGCTACGGACGCCAAATGCTGGACACGGGAGCACGCCCGCAAGGTAACCCCCTTGGTAGAGCGCTTCCCAGAGGGGGTTAGCTGATGCGGGGAGGAGCCGAGAGAGCCGACGGGGGACCCTGGGAAAAGGATGTTCAGGGCCACACTGTGCAAAACGAACTGCACAGTGGAGGTAAGTATGACATGTTTGTTATTTAAAAAAATAAAAAAATCGAACATATAGTATCACTTTAATGATGATCTAAAGATCGCCATCATGATGCTACATACGGTCCTGAATACAACCATCCTTAGATATCTGTGCATATGCACAACATGAAGAAAAAATTAACATTGTTTTAAAAGAAGACAGGGGTTAGGGTGAGATGAGATGGGTTAGGGTTATGGGTAGGGTTAAGCTTTAGGGGTTAGTGTTAGGGTTTCCCATTGAAAAATAAGGCTAGGACTCAGGAATTGGAACTGGGACCTCCCCCAGAGGTCAAAGGTCAGAAGGTGGGTTCCCAGAAGTCAAAGGTCACGGGGTGGCTGACCCACCCCCACCAAAGTGTACCGCCTACCCGAACTAAGTCGGGGATTGAACAAGTCGGGAAATGAACAAGTCAGGGAAACCCCTAACCCTAACCCATCTAACCCTAATTGCATGTTTTTTACATTAGGATTAAAGAACATCTGTACCATGTACAGCCATCATTGTGTGTGTATGGTCCATTAAAAAAAAAAGGCATCTTTTGAATACAATTTTGGTAAAAAACAAATACCCGAGAAGTCTGATGAATAAAAACCTGAGCTTTATGGATATACCTGTAAGTATTTGAAAACACACTTTAATTTAAGCAAAGCAACTATTGTTTTCTTAGAGTTGGCAATTTGATTTTGATGCGAATATGGCTCTGAATAAAACAAACATCAGATCTAACGATGTAAACATGTTGGCTATGTAACCTGATTTACTGTATTTTAAGCTGCAGCTGAAAGCCAGTGGGGATTAACTGAAAGTTCAGCTTGTCTTGGTTGCTTAGCAATGTTTTCTGTCTCTATTCAGTTGATTTATTTACTGAAACAAACTTACCTGTAACATCGGTCTGAATGTCAGCAAGCTTGAAAAGAGGTGCAACGTGCCGATAATACACATTGGTCGCTTCTCCTTTATGGCTGTGCGGGTTAATGATTACTTTAAGAGACTTCGGCCTATTAGGAAAACCTTTAAAAAAAATAATAATAAAAAACAAGTAAAAAACAAGTAAATGTACATTCGCAGAGTTGCATATGATGGCACACAATTAACTCATGACACGTTCACAGCTAAAAAGCACAATATGTTTGACGCTCCGGGGCCTTTCATCTGGATGAGATTGGGTGCATCCTCAGTATATTGACTATTACCAACTTTTTCTGTTTCTACACTTTTCTCTATCTCTCTCTTGCTGTAAGGTCTCGTACACACGACCGAGGAACTTGTCGTAAATTAAACATCGTTTTCCTTGACGAGTTCCTTGTTAGGCTTGTCGAGAATCTTGACAAGCTTTCTTTGCGTACACACAAAGTATTTTTTAACATACTGTCAATAGTCAGTATCGTTGATCACCGCCATACCAGTCATATGATGATGCTGTATTGCACTGGTGACAGTATGTAAAAAAAAAAAAAAGAATTGAAAAATGTGAAAAAATATTTATTACTGAAAAAATTGTGACAAAAAAATTGCAACAACAAAATTGCGACTTAGACCCCTTTCACACTGGAGCGCTTTGCAGGTGCTATTGCGCTAAAAATAGCGCATACACAAAACTTCTAAATTCGGGTCTGGCTTTCATATTTGCCATAGGTAGGATTTTTAGAGCTTAACCAGTTCCCGACCCCCGCATGTACATATACGTCCACAATATGGCACGTACAGGCACATGGGCGTACATGTACGTCCTCGCCTATTAGCGGGTGGGGGGTCCGATCGGGACCCCCCCCGCTACATGCGGAGGTCGGGTCCGCTCGGGGAGCGATCCGGGACCACGGCGCGGCTATTTGTTTATAGCCGCTCCGTCGCGATCGCTCCCCGGAGCTGAAGAACGGGGAGAGCCGTGTGTAAACACGGCTTCCCCGTGCTTCACTGTGTCGGCGCATCGATCGCGTCATTCCCTTTATAGGGAAGACACGATCGATGACGTCATTCCTACAGCCACACCCCCCTACAGTTGTAAACACATACTAGGTGCACCCTAACTCCTACAGCGCCACCTGTGGTTAACTCCCAAACTGCAACTGTCATTTTCACAATAAAGAATGCAATTTAAATGCATTTTTTGCTGTGAAAATGACAATGGTCCCAAAAATGTGTCAAAATTGTCCGAAGTGTCCGCCATAATGTCGCAGTCACGAAAAAAATTGCTGATCGCCGCCATTAGTAGTGAAAAAAAAAATTAATAAAAATGCAATAAAACTATCCCCTATTTTGTAAATGCTATAAATTTTGCGCAAACCAATCGATAAACGCTTATTGCGATTTTTTTTACTAAAAATAGGTAGAAGAATACGTATCGGCCTAAACTGAGAAAAAAAACTGTTTTTATATATGTTTTCGGGGGATTTTTATTACTGCAAAAAGTAAAAAATATTGCATTTTTTTCAAAATTGTCGCTCTATTTTTGTTTATAGCGCAAAAACTAAAAACCGCAGATGTGATCAAATACCACCAAAAGAAAGCTCTATTTGTGGGGGGAAAAAGGACGCCAATTATGTTTGGGAGCCACGTCGCACGACCGCGCAATTGTCTGTTAAAACGACGCAGTCCCGAACTGTAAAAACACCTTGGGTCTTTAGGCTGCATATTGGTCCGGGGCTTAACTGGTTAAGCAGAAGGGGATCAAAATGATGTGCAGCTACCAACACCCTCCTCGTTAACCTTTTTTTTAGTAGCAGAAAGCCTTTTTTTTATCTTTTTCACACCCACTCATCCCTCTCACAAAACACTTCCTTCTCGGGCTTAGGAGTAGGTTATGGTCACAGACTGCGGGTTCTATTTTTAAGGTGCGCCCACACATGGCCAGAATCACTGTACAACCTGTTTTGAGGAAAGCACTGCATGCTGTTAAGATGCCGTTTCTCATAGCGGCCATTGGGTACAGTCTGCATTAGCAAACGTCTTCTGTCGGTGCTGCTGCTCAAAAGGGACAATCATACAAGATCAACAGGTCTACAGCCTGATCTGTTCAGGGAAGGGCACTGCATTTTATTGAGACACAGCCTTTAAAAAAAATAAAAAAAAATAAGCAACGTTAACATATAATAGTAGACCCTACTTTTTCACATTAGTCATCCTTCATGGACAACATGATCAACCATGTCACCCACTTTGCTATTCTAGAACCTGAATTTATTGCACAGAAGCGATTCAGTTCGCATGCGCCGCGCTTTATAAGTTTTTCATTCATTCAGGGTAGTGGAGGGGAAGAGAGACATTTAAGAGTAAATATTTCCTAAAAAAAATGTGAGGCACTATTGTTGACACCTTCGTGAAAATGCATGTTGTCTGGTAGTTATATTGATCCTAAGGTTTCAATAATTTTCAAGATTCACACATTTATATTTAGAGAATGTGTAAATCTTTGGTACAGTTCCTATTTGGATATATTATGCTGTTGTCTGTAAAAACTGCTATACGGTAATTTGTCTGATCTAAAATAAATGTTAGAATTTTTTTGACGCTTTGGTCATCATAACAAATCTTTATAAATCATAGATAATTGTTGGAAACATTATTTGGAATTTACTTTTAGTGATTATACTGTATTTTAAAGAAAGGGGCTTGGAGACATATATTGCAGAATGTGGCACTAAATTTAATAATAATTGAGCAAAATCAAAAAAGAAAAAAAATGACTTTAAAGGGGTTGTAAAGATACAATTTGTGTTTCCTAAATAGCTTTGTTTACCTTAGTGCAGTCCTCCTTCACTTACCTCACCCTTGGACTACAGAAGAGTCAGGAGGCTCTCTACGTTGCAGAGAAAGGAGCTGTGTGTTAGTGGGTGCCCTGACTCTCCAGTAGTCCAAGGGAGGGGGCGAGCACGACACTCCACACCAGGGAGAAAGCCTTGCATTACTGTGTGGAGTTACAGGCAGAAGAACAGGAAGTGAGGATTTCTCAGAAGAAATAAGGACATTTAAAAGCAAAATGGAAGGATGAGGTAAGTGAAGGAGGACTGCACTAAGGTAAAGGAAGCTATTTAGGGGGGAAACATGGTACCTTTAAAACCCCTTTAAAGTTTGCCACTATGATCCCAAATAGGGAAGAGTAATGGATTTGTATTTTGATAAAAAATATATAATTTATTTAATTACATTAAAAAACACATATTAGGAAAAAAGGTAATATGAATACATGAACGTATCTGAAAAAGTACACAGTCTCTAACAAGAAAACAGATGGGGATGCTGAGACAAGGACGTCGCATGGATGGCTTATGAGACTGGGAAGCCAGGTGGTCCTAGAAAATTCCTTTTGGCTTGAGGCTAAGCATACGAAACTTCAATATCGTCTGCAATGGATCGCTACGCGTTTCGTCTTTAGCTTCTTCAGGTATTCTATTGGTACTAAGAGATATATCGTAATCACTATTAAGTTCATATGTAAATTGTAGATTATACTGTATTTATTTAAAAGATCATTCCAACCTAAAGTGTTTCTCAGGTAGATGCTGGACGTAAACAGTCTTCTGTAGAATGTACTATGCAGCTCAGCTTACAATGCAAATACAATCCCTGTGTGCCACAATGACTGACTCCTGCACATGTGCAGAAGTTACATCATCCTGCACCGGCCATAAAGATGCCCGAAGACCTGCCCTCAGAAAGATGTGGACAGGGAACCCTGTACAGGCTTTGGACTACTATAGAGGAGGTAAGCATAGAGCGTTTAGTTTGGCTTTAATTCCACTAGGCTTCTGGCAGGTCCAATGATGCTACTGGTCCTTCCTATTCATACTGGTGATGTGCAGGCCTTAATGACTCCCATTTAATGAGGTATGCACCTCATTTAATGCTACAGTAGGCTAACTCAACTAGGGGGCATGTCCATGAGAGCATGTGCTAACAAGAAGGGGTTAAATGTTGCAAGCTAAACCAGAAGTGGGCTGTGGCAAGTAGAGAAGGACAAGGATGACAGTGCTGAAGCAAGGAGGGTGAGTAGTGCAAAAAAAAATTGCAGGAAGGACGGATAAATAAAAGAAAGAAAAACAGTTATACTTTAAAACAAAGTCAAAGAAGTTAAAGCCTACACTACATAACCAGTACACCAAGGACTGGGGGCTGTGTGAGGGCTGGCTGGGGGCATCCAAATTATTTAGAGGAATTAAAGGGCCTTATAGGCATGTTTGCAGGAAAGAACCTCACTATGTCTATGAGCAGCTTTAGTTTTGATACTTACAACAGTTGACCAATTACTTTAAAGCCTCATACACACGATAGGTTAACCAGAGGACAATGGTCTGAAGGACCGTTGTCTTAGGTAAACCGATGAAGCTGACTGATGGTCCGTCACGCCCACACACCATAGGTTAAATAATTGATCGTGTCAGAACGCGGTGATGTAAAACACGACGTGCTGAAAAAAAAACAAAGTTCAATGCTTCCAAGCATGCGTCGACTTGATTCTGAGCATGCGTGGATTTTTAACCGATGGTTGTGCCTACTAACGATCGGTTTTGACCTATCGGTTAGAAATCCATAGGTTAATTTTAAAGCAAGTTGGCTTTTTTTTAACCTATGATTAAATAACCTACGGGGCCCACACACGATCGGTTTTGACTGATGAAAACGGTCCTTCAGACCGTTGTCCTCTGGTTAACCTATCGTGTGTACGAGGCCTTAAAGTGACCTAGATGAGGGGGCAGATCCACAAAGGTATTACGCCGGCGTATCTTTTGATACGCCACGTAATTTCAAATTTTGCGCGTCGTATCTTTGTTTTGTATCCTGAAAACAAGATACGACGGCATCTCGGCTAGATCCGACAGGCATACGTCTTAGTACGCCGTCGGATCTAAGCTGCAATTTTTTCAGAGGCCACTAGGTGGCGTTTCCGTTGAATTCCGCGTCAAGTATGCAAATTAGCTAGTTACGGCGATCCATGAACGTACGACCCATTTTTTTACGTCATTAGCGTTCGGCTTATAGTTAAAGCTGCTGTTATGAGGCATACTCAATGTTAAGTATGGCCGTCCTTCCCGCGTAGAAATTTGAAATGTTTACGTCGTTTGCGTAAGTCGTTCGCGAATAGGGATTTGCGTAGAATGACGTCACCGTCGGAAGCATTGGCTTGTTCCGGGTTAATTTCGAGCATGCGCACTGGGATACCCCCACGGACGGCGCATGCGCAGTTAAAAAAAAACGTTGTTTACGTCGGGTCACGACGTATTTACATAAAACACGCCCCCATCACAGCCATTTGAATTCCGCGCCATTACGCCGCCAAAGATACACTACGCCGCCGTAACTTACGGCGCAGATTCTTTGTGGATTAAAAAAATAAAAAGTAAGTTACGGCGGCGTAGTGTATCTTAGATAAATGCGCCACTGTACGAGGATCTGCCCCGAGGTGTTTAATATATGGGCTTAGCAAATAAAACAAAATAAGATTCAGCGTATATTACAACCAGTCAAAATTGATGTTGCATTATCTGATTTCTGTGACTACTGATTGGTTACTGTCAGTTAGTGAACTTTGCACAGTGGTTGCTGTGTATTGAATAAGCCAGACGAATTCTAAAGGAGATCCATGATCAAACACAACATTGGCTTTGCCAGACCATATCACAGATTTGCTATTGTCAGATATCAGCTGAGTACTAAAGCCAGTTTCAGTTATGCTCTTCAGAATGAACAGATGTCTACCTGAGAGGAAGACATCTGTCCATCAATGGTCACCTTCGATTTGGAATAACGGCATGTACATAAAATAATTTAGGGATAATGTGTAGAGAGAATTATTATACGATTATGGTAATATAAAAACCCAGATTTGTAGTAGCTTAAACCTGATACCCTGCCAGCCCTCGAGCCAGTGAATTCTTGACCTGCTAATGAGCCTATGGGTATGTATAGTCTGCAAGCTCTCAGTGATGAACTATTACAACAGTACCTTACTGCATGATGTAAGAGAAAGGCTGGGGTCAGAGTTCAAGCTGGAAACAGGGGGAACGGGAAAGAAAATATCCTCGGGGATTTGAAGGGAACCACCTCTCAGCAGGGATTTGATGATAGTGCTGCTGCACAGTTGGTGTGGAGATTTGATACTACAATTTTCTGGATTTGCAGACTCTATATCACTTAGGCCACAGCAGGAGCAGGTGCACAGGAAATTCGCTACTACGACCAAGCCTCGTCAACCAAAAGAAAAGAAAATGGCAACGTAATTAATTTTAACAACCCACTGTCATTTGCCCTATTAATTTTAATATATTTCGCTTTGCAAAACAACTTCAATAAAATCAGCATTAAATCCAAACAGTGGTTGTGATGTTAATTTAAGACTCTGGAGAGGTTTGATAATTAATATTAGATATTTTAGTGGAGAGCTGCAATCTGGGGGGCAGGGACTTTTTTTTTTCTTTCAAAGAATTAAAAATCAAATTTTTTAAGCACAGTTTTAAGCTTTGGCAGGATTTCTTTCAAAGTCAAAGTGAAATGAAAGCTGCTTGTCATGTGCATATTTATTCATCAAATAATTGCAGCGTTCGGAGTGTTTTTGTTTATAAATTTCATTAAACAAATATCATGCTGGTAATCATTCTAAACAGTAAATTATTACCTACGGTGTCAGAGTAATCGCGTAAATTGAAACGCCAGATGAGCTCTTGTTCATTAAGCCAACGCAATAGATGCATATAATGTTTCCGTACAAGCTCTGGGAATGTTCTAATCGGCTATACAATGTGTTCATTAAACGTTTTCTATGGAAGCGGATAAGTTAACCCATTGTTCCAGGAGATGCGGGATCTTCATTCTATCATAATTAGTGCCACTTAGAAGGATTTAAAGTGGAACTGCAGCCCAACCGTTTTCTAGTTTTAGGTAGAATAGGGAAGGCTTATGCCTTGTACACACAATCGAAATTTCTGATGAAAAAAGTCAGACGGAATTTTTTCATTGGATATTCCGACCATCTGTGGGCCCCATCGGAGTTTTTCCGTCGTAGTTTAGAAATAGGATTTTTTTTTCCATCGGAAAAAAATAAAACATATTCTATTTCTAAACTACGATGGAAATTCTGTGTGGAAAAAAACACGCATGCTCAGAATCAAGTCGACGCATGCTCGGAAGCATTGAAATTCATTTTTCTCAGCGCGTCGTAGTGTTTTACGTCACCCACGTTTTGTACTGTCGGAATTTGGTCTGACAGTGTGTATGCAAGACAGCTTGAATGGAATTCCGATGGAAAATTCCATCGGAAATTCCTATCGCGTGTATTGGAAGCTCTGTTAGGTTTTTATTTATATCTATTTGGGGAGATTCACTCCCACTTTCTGCCCTGGTGACCACAGCTATCAAGTAAAAAGTAAAGGGAAATCTATAATATTACAGTTTTCACATAATAAGGACTATTAGGGAAATCGAAGGGAGACACAAGTTGGGATATCCCTTGACTTTGAGAAAACTGCACCAACTTCCTCTGGTGTCTCCAGGACAGAAAGTGAGGGAAAAACACAGGAATTCGGAACCTGATAGAGGTTCTAAACATTTTCCATTCTATTAAAAAAAATGACTGGAGCTTCACATTAAAGTGGATGTAAACCAGATTCATGAAATGATGCACATATATCTGCAGTATTTTGTTATCTCTCTAAGTCCCCTATAGCTCTCTCATGAACTGTTCCTCTGTTATCAGCCTGACAAATTCTTGGACACTTTAGACAAAAGCAGCCTAAATCTTCAGTCTGGGGAGGTTGCTAAAATAGATTAGCAGGGAGCAGGTCCTATTACAAAACACCTCTGAGAGTCTCTGCCTATGATGAGAGGGGGTGTGTGCCTTTCCTCCAATCAGCAATGTTGGCTATCTTGGCTGTATGCCCAGACATCACACTCTGTATTAACCAGGAAGAAAAAATCTCCTAAACAGTATATAAATGTGAAGACAGAAAATATATATGTAAAACCTATGTAGGGAAATTTGGTTCATCCCTGTGTATCATTTGAGACTGTTCACTTCACTGGGTGTATGGGGAGTTTACATCCACTTTAAGCTTGCTAGCTGATAAGGTTCATTGCAAAATCTCATGGTTCCTTGAGAACCTGGTAGAGTTTCTAACCATTTTTCATTCATTTCATTCTATGAAAAAAAATGGCCAGAGTTTCACTTTAAGCTTGCTAGCTCATAAGGTTCATTGCAAGATATCATGGCTACTTACCTAAATACTAACCTCTGAAGTGCTTAGCATGTACCCCGTGCTCTGTCCCCTTTATTAACACCTTTAAAGTGGAGGGACTAAATAATAAAGTTGATCCAAGGAATATCCGATTGCCTCTAGGGAATCAGGAAAGAATATTTTTCTAATGCTGTATAAAATTGGTTTGAGCTTTGCTGGGGTTTTTTGCCTTCCATTGGATAGACCATGGGTATAGGATTGTGTATATAGCAGGGCTCAAAATGTTAAGTCCTGAGCTACCACCAGTTGTCCTACCGCCTTAACTAGAAGCGATTAATGAGGAAACTATCGGCCCGGTCCACCCCTGCTCCACACTCGGCTAATTTTGTCTCGCCAAATGCGAGTAGGCGAGTGGAAATTTTGAGGGCTGTTTTATAAGATTGTATGAATTTTAGGGGATTTTTCTTTTTATCTGTTCAACTAGACGGACTTGACAGCAAAAGTATTTTTTTATATTATTATAAGACCAAAGAATTATGTGAAAAGATGTATGATTTCCCTTTATTCAATTATGTGGGGGGGAAACAATTGACTTTTGATGCTTAGTAAGACTTTAAGTGATATATTTGCTTTTGGATCAATATTATTAAAAATGTCCATGCAAATAACAGTTGCTTTCTGCTTCATAGCCACCTGGAGATAAGTAGAGTAACATATATGGTGTCATGGTAATGGCCAAAAATATAAATTCAAAAGTCAAATACCAGAGGATGTTGGGACCTATATACTGCACATTATTATGTAAATGCTTGTATCTGATTAACAGCTGTTAATTATTTGGGTAATAAACAGTATGTAAAATCACATCGTAACAATATTACAATACCATCTGCCAGTGCATGCAGTGATTGTAGAATGGCTTCTATTATTCCTCACGCAATCCATTCGTTTAGCTGAGGTTCCAAATGCCCAGAAATGGTCATATGTTGAATAGTCAAAACTGTTAGCAGTCAGGAGTTTAAGCCTAAACAACATAGGGACTGTTCAGTCTAAAGTCCAGACTGCAAAAAACATATTGTGTACTTAAAAGGCAGGCTTTCTCCGCTCACCGGCTTGTTTACAATTGTTTGACAATATTTAGGCATCTTGTAAAGACACCCCTGAAGAAACCTCAAGGCACCCCAGGGTGCATGAGCACCCAGTTTGAAAAAGGCTGTACTACATTACACAAGGATAGAGTTACCTGTAGAATGTAGCAAAGAGCCTTATTCCAAGGTTTTGGAATAAAGACAGGTGTCCTACTATTCTTAATTGGAAGGTGGAAGTGGATAAGATAAACAAGGAAGAATGTCGGGTGTCAACATTCCATGATAAGCAAGGACACATGGATATTTGGTCTGGATGGATGTTCAATTGACATCATAGACCATGTCTATTTGTCCTTCCATGAATTTTCTGGTTAGTTCCTGGTAGTTTTGTCAATATGTCACTTACAAGAGATGGATATGACTCTCATATGCTAGTTTCTCTTCATGTCCTCATTGCCAGAGGAATCCGTTATAACCCTGGGATAGTGTTATTCATGCAAGTTCATTGTGAACCCCAAAACATACTTGACTTATGTGCTCTACGTTTGGTATCAGTTTATGTTATCTACATATGGTTTATATTCTTCCAGGTATCATTTTCTTCTTCTCTTTAGTATTTGTTATTGTCTTTTGTTCTTCCTATATGTGACATAGTAACAATGTGTCAGTGGGGTCTCTTGGAGTCTTTCATAGATAGTCTTTCATAGATGGCAAAGTTGAATAAAGAAACCATTTCATCACGTTCAACCGGTGTGGGTGTGGGCGTGTGCATTTATGTCACTATCAATTTCCATATCCCTTTATATTGCATTCGCTTGAGATGCCCCTCTAAGAGTTTTTTTAAGCTATCGACACTTCCGACTGACATCATGATTGTGGAAGGGAGTTCCAAATCCTTACTGCTCTCCCCTATGCAGCTTAAGAGTAAACCACTACTTCTCCAATTTCATTGAGTGGCTATGTGTCTTCTTAAGCTCCCTGAAATTGAATAGTTTTTTCCCTATGCTAGAATCACCATTGAGGTATTAGTATATCACTTTCATATCTCCTCTCAAATGTCTCTTCTCCAGGGAGAATAAGTATAATAGTTATTCCTCATAACTGAGGTACTCCAGTCCCCTTATTAACTTTGTTGTCCTTCTCTGGACTCCCTCCAGTTCCAGCACATCCTTCCTGAGGGCTGGTGACCAGTAATGGACGGCATACTCAAGATGCAGCTGGACCAGAGTTTTTTAAATTGGTAGAATTAAAGTTTGATTTCTTGAGTGAATACCTTTTTTAATGCATGCTAAAAATTAGCTTGCTTCGGCTTGGTATTGCATGCCATTGCTGAGCCTATGATTTATCAGAATCCCAGATCCTTTCCCATCCTGAAATCTGCACAAAGTCTCCCCCCTTAGCGAGTAACTTACACACATATTTTTAGCCCTAAATGCATTACTATAACTTTTTTCAACAGAAAACCTAATTTGTCATGTCGTTGCCCATCCCTTTATTTTATTGAGGTCTTCTTGTAAAGTTTCTATATCCTGTATAGAATATAGAACAGGATGGTAAGGGCAGAAGGTCCCGAAGATCTGTGAGATCTTAATTTTCACACAGACTAAATATTATACTCTGATATGAGTTATTTTTACCCAAATAAAGTAGATTATATTTTTGGCCTAAATTTATGAAGAAAGAATATTTATTTGAAAAATGTTACAACAGATAAAATGTTCAGTATGTTTAGATTAATATAGCAAAAAAAAAAAAAAAAACAATAATTATTAAATACCATCAAGACAAAGCTCTATCTGTCTCAAAAAAATGATAAAAAAATTTGGGTACAGTGTTGCATGACTGAGTAATTTCCATTCAAAGTGTGACAAAGCTGAAGACTTTAAAATGGCATGGGCAAGAAGGGGGTGAAAATGTCAGGCATTAGTTAACCACTTGCCACCCGTATAACTTACTTATATGGTGGTAAGGTGGCACTGCTGCGTGACTTACGTACCTAGTATGCGATCCGACACTTCTAAGTCTGGGGTGTGCATGTGTGCCGCTGGCAACCTGGTCTCGCTGTGATTATACACAGTGGGAGCTGATCTGTGGGCACTGCAGATTTGATGTCTGCCGACACCTGCCCATCATGCAGCACAGAGGCAGAATGGTGATCTATGTAAACAAGGCAGATCACCGTTCTGTCAGTAGGGAAGGTATTGATCCTGTGTTCCTGCAAAGCAGGGACATGGATCCATGCCTTTTCTAGTAAAATAATCTCTCACAGTACACAAACACACTAGCTAGGCACACATGTAACCCTTTGATCGCCCCTGATGTTTAACCCCTTTCCAGCCAGTGTCATTAGTACAGTGACAGTGCATATTTGTTAGCACTGATCCCTAAAAAGTGTCAGTTAGTGTCCGACTGTCCACCACAATATTGCAGTCCTGCTATAAGTTGCTGGTCGCCGCTATTACTAGCTATCATTTTTGCGCAAACCAATCAATATACACTTATTGGGATCCTTTTACAAAAAATATGTAGCAGAATACATATTGGCCTAAATTTATAAAGAAATTAGATTTTTTTATTTTTTATTTATTGGATATGTTTTATAGCAGAAAGTTAGAAATATAAGCATAAACAGAATAAATATAATATTGTGGTATTTTCCCAGCATCTATTTAGAACCAGCAGATAATCTCTATCTGTAAACAGAGTAGTCCACTACAATAAGAATCATCAGACGACATGTGCTGACTAGGCCTTCTCGATTAGACAGTCTGAACCAGCTGTACCCTTACCACCAACAGTTTCCATATGGAAAAGGCAATATCCTGCATGAGGATAATAGAAAAAAAAGCTTCTGCCCACTGCAGACCTCAACAGACTTGTGATCAAAACAAGACGCACGCCCGGGAAACAGGTGCCTGTTACCCATCCTGTAAGGCTGATCATGTTAGTCTTAACCCATCATGACAGGTCAACCATCAACCCCCAACGATGAACACACAAAGCTAGCATTCATCATATCCAAAGAGTTAAAAGTATAGCAATACATTTACTCTAAAAACTAGAAAAACTTATAAACACAAAATATAATAATTATGTAGGAATGTATATATATATATATATATATATATATATATATATATATATATATATATATATATATATATATATATATATATATATATATATATATAAAAACATTCCTACATAATTATTATATATTTTTTTTTTATTGAAAGTATTTAATCAACAATACATAATGTCATTGTCACGTTTAGTTATTTGTAACCAACTTAGCTACACAATACACAATATCTGATAGTCCACACCAACCAACTATTATATGTTTTAATTTGTGTTCCAAAACAAGCAAAATCACATCTGTTTTATATATATATATATATATATATATATATATATATATATATATATATATATATATATATATTTATACACATATGTATTTTTTTTTTCATTTATTCCCCACCTTTTATTCCACCCAAACATGTAAGGTAAAAAAAAATGTATAATTATGTAGGAATGTTTTATATATAATTATTTATTTATTTTTGTTTTATTTTTTTGCTTGTTTTGGAACACACATTCAAAAATATAATAATTATATAAGAATGTTATGTATATATAAAACATTCCTACATAATTATTATATTTTTTAATGTGTGTTCCAAAACAAGCAAAAAAGAGGAAACAAAAACAAAGATATTATATATATATATATATATATATATATATATATATATATATATATATATATATATATATATATATATATATATATATATATATATATATATATATATATATATATTTCTCTTTTTTGCTTGTTTTGGTACACACATTGAAAAATATAATAATTATGTTAGAATGTTATGTATATATAAAACATTCATACATAATTATTATATTTTTTTAATGTGTGTTCCAAAACAAGCAAAAAAGAGAGAAAGAAATATATATAATGTATTTATTTCTTTATACTTTTTTTTGTTTTCTTTTTTTGCTTGTTTTGGAACACACAATAAAAAATATAATAATTATGTAATTATGTAGGAATGTTTTATATATACATAACATTCCTACATAATTATTATATGTTTTAATGTGTGTTCCAAAACAAGTAAAATCACATATGTTTTATATATATATATATATATATATATATATATATATATATATATATATATATATATATATATATATATATATATATATTATTTTTTTATTATTATTTTTTTCCCCACCTTTTATTCCACCCAAACATGTAAGGTAAAAAAAAAAAAAAAAAAAAACACATGCTGAGTGGTTATTCTTATTTAAATGGCAGTATGTGATTCTAGGCCTTTATCTGTGGCCTGTAAAATAAATTGTATATAGTCACCGAACCAACTTTGTACGAGCGCAAAGTACACTGATGTTATATTGTTCGGATTTTCTAAGACCATTATGTCCGATTGAGCACTAACTGGAGTATAATATTTAAATCCCATTGTGAAGTGGCAATTCATATTCTATTACTTTCTCTTCAGCTTTCAGCACTGTAGAGAAGAAGCAGAGGGATAAAGAATGACCAACTGTTCCTCTCATAGTAACAAACGTACTAATATGTGCTAGTTTAAACTTGATCTATCTGTGAGTCAGTGATCCATGAAAAGTGGGGGTTAATCAGGATGTTCAGAAAACAAAAGCTGATAGGGTAGCAGAGACGCTACTTGCAGGCTCACATCTGTGCAGTTTTAGGGCTCCTTTTTAATGGCAATGGGTTCATGCAAGAGAAGAGAAAAGAAAAAATCAGAGTTCTTTGAAATATAGTACTTTCAAACACATACATTAATCATTTAAAAATGTAAAAAGGAGTTGTGGCTTAATCTGAGCTCAGCTAATAAATTAAGGCTGTCGCTTGCCAAGGTAGCTCCAGATAAACTGTAAAAGTTAATGTTAAACAACTCTAGTTAATGAATAACATTAATACCATAAATGGTTGCTATAACAACTTTTGAAGCCTCAAGTCAGTGAAAAAAAAAAAAGAAACAGGTAAAAAATTTAAAGGGATGGATTCTATCTGGATTATTTAATGCAACAGTACAATGAACATATTTGAGATGCAAATGCAGGCGCCCATAGCAAATGCTTAGATTTGAATTTACAATAATCAAGTCACTAAAATATGGATTTCTGACTGGTTGCTCTGGGTTGAAACTTATTAAGTCCTCTATTACGTGTGTTTTTGTTTTAAGTTACTATAGAAGGAGTTCTTTATTTTTTAAATAATATCCAAAAAATAAAATGGTCAACATTTTAATATCTAAGAGAACATTAAAGACATTCAAGCTTAAAGTGCTTGCAAACGATCACCTTGTATAACAACCCATTCAGTGTAAAATAGAAATGAAAGGCAAAACATTTGTATATAGAAAATAATTATAATAATTATAAATACCTGTTTTCCTTTTTTTTTTTATAAATGATCACATTCCCTCTGTTCCCAGCTGCATAAGAGCCGGGGAGGTGAAGCAGCATACACTGAGCTTCCCAATGAATGGCTGTGCGGGGGGGGCGTGTCAGGACAAGTCTGGTCTGGTCATTGGAGGAGAGTACACCGAGTTCCCAGCATAGCTAGAGAACTGACCATGCTGTGCTCTCCTGCTTAGCGTGGTACATTTTTAATAGGAAAGCAGAGGGACTGGCAGGAACATCAGGGATTTCACACAACGAAAGCAATACAAAGAGAACAGGAGACTTTCTCATACAAGTACATGGTACAACAGGCACATATCAGGAATATGAAGTCATACCTCCCAACTGGCACAAATTCTGCATCCCCGTGATAGAAGCCCCCCGCTCAACAACTTTAATGTCCGATAAAAAAAATTGCCATCCCGCGGCAGCACCCCAACCCCCCCCGCGCTTCAATGTCTGATAAAAAAAAATGTTGGGATAGCAGCCTACGCGTTTCACACTATCAATTAGTGCTTAATCACAAATTCTCTACCATTTGCCTTGTGCCTTGCGGGCACCCTGTATCTCCTGAGAAGATATTGATTGCTTAGCATACCCACCTGGAGCGGTGACTCCCTTTTCCCGCAGTACAATGTTGAAAAGTTGGGAGGTATGTTAAGTGTTGGGGAAACAAAAGCTTTAAATAAGGACTTCACTTAAAAAAGTAAGTTCCCCTCATCCTCCTCCTCCTCCTCCTCTGCCATTGTTGGAACATTTTTTTTCTGGGAGCGGGTACCTATTTCTGACAAGTGCCTGCTTCTACCTCTGCTTTTCTCATCCAGGTGGATGTTGGTATCCCCTGCTTGAAACCTCCTGGGCCACATCACAGGTCCCAGGAGGCTGCAGGACAAATCTGTGCAGCATGTCCTGCGCATGCGCAGTGAAAAGCTGCCATAAAACAGCAGGAAGAAGCAGCCCGCTTCCCACAGGCAGGAAACAGCACCAGGGATCCGAAGACTGCAGAAAAAACGGCTCAGGTGAAGACCAGTCTGGCAAGGGTCTGTTTATTAAACAGTATTTGTAGCTATAGATTTTTTTTTTTTAAAGACAGGCTGTTTATTAAAATAATAAAAATAACAAGAATTTTGTACCCCCAGGCTTTAGCCAGGAACAGTGATTTTCTAATTCTCCTGCAGGAATAATTTGGCATTGCCACCTAGCTAATAGGATGTACTGATGTTCTAAAGATGAAGGGTTATGTTACTGTTTACAAGGAAGCTCCCCCCCCAGGTGCAATTCTGTTACATTAGTCGACATCAAAAATTGACAAATTCTAGGAAGAATAGTAATGCTTAGGAGCAAAAAAAGAAATCAGATAGCGCTAACCGCTTTTTAGTATACTCTGCAGTATTTCTCAATATTGAGGCCCATTCATTAAACATAGATGGCGCTATTGAGCTTGGCATGTGACCTACTCCTGGCTTTTTTATTACGCTACCAGTCATTTATATTGTGCTACGTTGGTTTAGGACTCCAGAAGCCACTGGGGTGCAATCCACATTGGTAAAGAACATTGCGGTGCTTTATAAATATGCAAAGCTCTTTTGTGGCCATACAGCTGCCTTGTAAATGTACCCCTTAATGTAATTGTATTCATCCATTTAGTAATAGTGTTTGAGTTAAAAAGTATCTGCTTGAATTGATTTGTAGTTTATGTTCCCTTATCAATGTAAACCCAAAGGTCCTGATGTATGACAATATATTTGTTGACGCCCATAGCAATCAATTCTCGTTTCCTTTTCAAACCTGGACTGCAGAAATGGCAGTAGGAAGCTGATGGTTTTATAGCAATTTTTTTTTCCTACTTCAGCGCAAAACTTTTTCCTGCCAACACAGTAAATCGGACACAAGCCCCTGAAAAAAGTGCAAACATGTAAGTAGTTTTCCACCATTCTTACATTTGATTGCTTTTGATTTGATGTTTTGGGTTTAAATATTACAGTGAGAATAAACCATTAAGCTCCATTTACATCTAGGCTTCCCGGATTGTGGGCCGAAGCGATTCAACCCACAAACCTGAATCACGGCAAATCGTGAGATGCTCTTGCGATCCCTGCCCCTTCCAATGGCACCATGATCATGGCGTGATTTTGCCTTGACTGTCGCCCCCAACGTATCGCGGTAGAATTGCGCAAACTTCTTTTGGATGCCAGGCGTACCGCGATTCTGCTTGCATGATTTTACAGCTATTCATCGGGCAAAATCATGATCAGGGTGCCATTGGAAGTGACGGGGAAGTGTGATGGAGCATACACACGGTCGGAATTCCTGACAAAAACCTCACATTTCACTTTTCTTGTCGGGGAAAACTGATCACGTGTTTTTTCTGTAAATACGCTGCTGGCTTGTCAGAGAGTTAAATAAACGCCCTGTGTGCATGAGGCTTAATTTTGTTTTTTAACCACTTAAGGACCGCTCACTGTATAAATACGTAATTTTTTTAAAGATGGATATCTCGGTAATGGCAGCAGCTGCTGCCACAACTGAGGTATCCATCTTTTCAGTGAGCGGTCCTTTCAGCGATAACCGTGGTCTCCGTGGCGGATTCGCCGCAAGATCACCGTTATCGGCGGCGGAAGAGGGGCCCCCCCTCCCGCCGCTCTCCTCGGGTCTTCTCTCCTGCTTGGCTAGGATACGAGTGAGGGCAAGATGGCCCCCACCCGTCCCCATAGCATAGCAGGGCGGAAGCGACGTCAAAACGTCACTTCCGCCCATGCCTCATATTTAAGAGGACCTGTCATGCTTTTTTCTATTACAAGGGATGTTTACATTCCTTGTAATAGGAATAAAAGTGAACCATTTTTTTTTATTTAAATTTTTTTAGTGTAAAAACGAAAAAAATAAATAAGAAAACCCAAAAAAAATTTAAAGCGCCCCGTCAAGCTCCCGTGCAGAAGCGAAAGGCATACGTGAGCAGCGCCAGCATATGAAAACGGCGTTCAAACCACACAAGTGAGGTATCACCATGATTCTTAGAGCAAGAGCAATAATTCTAGACCTCCTCTGTAGCTCAAAAGATGCAACCTATAGAATTTTTTAAATGTCGCCTATGGAGATTTTTAAGTAAGGTAAAAGTTTGACGCAATTCCACGAGTGGGCGCAATTTTGAAGCGTGCATGTTGGGTATCATTTTACTCGGCGTAACATTATCTTTCACAATATATAAAAAAATTGGGTTAACTTTACTGTTGTCTTATTTTTTAATACAAAAAAGTGAATTTTTTTCAGAAAAAGTGCGCTTGCAAGACCGCTGCGCAAATACGGTGTGACAAAAAGTATTGCAATGACTGCCATTTTATTCTCTAGGGTGTTAGAAAAAAATATATATAATGTTTGGGGGTTTTAAGTAATTTTCTAGCAAAAAAAAACTGTTTTAATCTTGTAAATGCCAAATCTGAAAAACAGGCTCGGTCCTTAAGTGGTTAAATACAACAGACTCCAACACTATTTGAGCTGTCGTAGTTGTGAGTCAACAATAGTAAGTGCAATATATCAGTGAAACAACCTAAGCTAGAATGTTGGAAAAACCTTTCCAAAGAAAAAGCAAAATCAAATCCATAGTGCTCAATGCAGGTTTCACAGATCATTCCTAACAGATGAAACATCTGTCCAGTTATAGCCACTTTAATCACACAGCCGGTCTCACCTATCACGTATTGCTGTGCACTCACCTATATGGTTATGCAAGCCCTTAAGCCAGGCAGTACAGCTGAGAGCAATGTCATTTGCATAAAGCAATTAGATTGCTTCTGTTGGTATAGTACAGACAGTTCTTTTATAAATGTTAATATACTTATAGCTTTAACATAACACTATATATATATATATATATATATATATATATATATATATATATATATATATATATACACACACACACACACACACACACACACACACACACACACACACATACACATACATACACACACACGCAGTATCTCCAAAAAGTGAGTACACCCCTCACATTTTTGTAAATTTTATTATATCTTTTCATGTGACAACACTGAATAAATTACACTTTGCTACAATGTAAAGTAGTGAGTGTACAGTTTGGATAACAGTGTAAAATTGCTGTCCCCTCAAAATAACTCAACACAGCCATTAATGTCTAAACCTCTGGCAACAAAAGTGAGTACACCCCTGAAAATGTCCAAATTGGGCCCAAAGTGTCAATATTTTGTGTGGCTGCCATTATTTTTCAGCACTGCCTTAACCCTCTTGGGCATGGAGTTCACCAGAGCATCTCAGGTTGCCACTGGAGTCCTCTTCCCCTCCTCCATGACAACATCATGGAGCTGGTGATGTTAGAGACCTTGCACTCCCCCACCTTCCATTTGAGGATGTCCCACAGATCCTCAATTGGGTTTAGCTCTGGAGACATCACCTTTACCCTCAGCTTCTTTAGCAAGGCAGTGGTCATCTTGGAGGTGTGTTTGGGGTCGTTATCATGTTGGAATACTGCCCTGTGGCCCAGTCTACAAAGGGAGGGGATCATTCTCTGCTTCAGTATGTCACAGTACATGTTGGCATTCATGGTTCCCTCAATGAACTCCCTAGTGCCAGCAGCACTCATGCAGCCCCAGACCATGACACTCCCACCACCATGCTTGACTGTAGGCAAGACAAACTTGTCTTTGTACTCCTCACCTGGTTGCTGCCACACACGCTTGACACCATCTGAACCAAATATGTTTATCTTGGTCACATTAGACCACAGGACATGGTTCCAGTAATCCAAGTCCTTAGTCTGCTTGTCTTCAGCAAACTGTTTGCCGGATTTCTTGTGCATCATCTTTAGAAGAGGCTTCCTTCTGGGATGATAGCCATGTAGACCAATTTGATGCAGTGTGCGGTGTATGGTCTCAGCACTTACAGGCTGACACACCCCACCCTTCAACCTCTGCAGCAATGTTGGCAGCACTCATGTGTCTATTTCCCAAAGACAATCTCTGGATATGACGCTGAGCACATGCAGTCAACTTCTTTGGTGGACCATGGCGAGGCCTGTTTTGAGTGGAACTTGTCCTGTTAAACCGCTGTATGGACTTGCCCACTGTGCTGCAGCTCAGCATCAGGTTCTTGGCAATCTTCTTATAGCCTAGGCCAACTTTATGTAGAGCAAAAACATTTTTTTTTCAGATCCTCAGAGAGTCCTTTGCCATGGAGGTGCCATGTTGAACTTCCAGTGACCAGTATGAGATAGTGAGAGCGATTAGACCAATTTTAATATACCTTCTCCCCATTCACACCAGCGATCTTGTAACACTAGCTAGTCAAATGACACCGGGGAGAGAAAATGCCTAATAGGGCCCAATTTGGAAACTTTCACTTAGGGGTGTGCTCACTTTTGTTGCCAGCGGTTTCGACATTAATGCCTGTGCGTTGCGTTATTTTGAGGGGACAGCTAATTTACACGGTTATACAAGCTGTACATTCACTACTTTACATTGTAGCAAAGTGTCATTTCTTCAGTATTTTCAGATGAAAAAATATAATAAAATATTTACAAAAATGTGAGGGGTGTACTCACTTTTGTGAGATACTGTGTGTGTGTATATGTATATATATATATATATATATATATATATATATATATATATATATACTTCTGTATTCCCAGTGGGTAAACATTTGAGTTCTTGTAACATTGTTGGAGTGCCAGAGTCAGGGTTAATGTAATCTGCTGGCTGTCTCTCGCTCTGTATCTCGGTTTGTGGACAGAGCACATATGCGGTAAACTGTGCACTTTATAAAATTCTTTTTTAAAAACAAGTACATCGAAATACCTGTTGGGCTGCCAGCTGTCGTTTAGTAGGGACAACTGGGCAAAACATGGTGGCTGTATTGCAGATATGTACTGCACATGCTTTTTTGTTTTGACCAGATAATCTGTGCTGCTATAAAATGTGTAGCCCAACATAAGTATGAAAGAAGACTCATCAATCGCTGAAGAGATAATTTTAAGGATGGTCAATCTGGATAGAACACAAAATGTAGCAAATCATTTTGTGCAAATACATAATTCTAGCACCGAATCCCTACAGATTATGGACAGAGAAGATAATCCTATTAGTGCAGGTGATCGGTTCTCTATCCTCAGTAGGAAACAAGCTTTCTGGAACTCTTATGCCACGTACACACAATCAAATTTTCCGTCTGAAAAACCTTGGATGGTTTTTCCGACGTAATTCCGCTCAAGCTTGGCTTGCATACACACTGTCACACAAAAGTTCTCTGAAGTTTCATCCATCAAGAACGCGGTGACCTACAACACTACGATGAGCCGAGAAAATTAAGTTCAATGCTTCCGGGCATGCGTCAAATTGTTTCCGAGCATGCTTCGGAATTTTGCGCGTCGGAATTGCTACAGACGATCGGATTATCCTATAGGAATTTTTACCGTCTGGAAATTTGAGAACCAGCTCTCAATCTTTTGTTGGCGGAAATTCCAACAGCAAAAGTCCGATGGAGCCTACACACGGTCGGAATTTCAGCTCACATCAGACTTTTGCTGACGGAATTTCCGATCGCGTGTACAGGGCATTACACTCCATGGTTTGAACTTTGAATGGAATGTTAATCATTATTATAAGTAATAGTTTGGATATACTGTAGATCAGATAATGAGACACCCACCTTTTCTCTTCCCTCTCCCCTCCTTGGCCTTTTCCCTATTTCTTCCTCTTCCCCTTTTTCCTTGTGCAGAAATATTTAAAGAAATATTTAAACTTCTTGGTTTTAATATTTTGCATTAAAAAGATTTGTTTTAGTGAGGTGTGTTGTTTTTCTACTGTGCAGTCCAACTTTGCATAACAGACCTGAATTGTGTACAGTAATACCTTGGATTATTATTGGATAATTCATTCCAGAAGAATGCTTGTAATCCAAAGCACTCGTATATCAAAGCAAGTTTCCCCATAGAAAATAATGGAAACTCAGATAATCCGTTCTATAGCCATTGCTTCTCTATGCAGTACCGCATGTGGCCAGAGGTGCGGGGGCACTGGAGACACTCGGAAATTTTCACATCGTCATTTTTCACGTCGTCGTTTTTCTGGCCGTGAAAAACGGTCGTGAAAAACGGTCGTGTGTAGGCTTTTACAGCGGGGAAAAAAACGTGCATGCTCAGAAGCAAGTTATGAGAAGGGAAATTTGCATAATCAGCCCAAAGGGTGGTGCCATTAGATGGGAATTTCCCCTGTATAGTGCCGTTGTACGTGTTGAACATCACCACGCTTTGCTCAAGCATTTTTTATCACGATCGTGTGTATGCAAGGCAGGCTTGAGAGGAATCACGTCGAGAAACACGTTGTTTTTTCCATGACATGAATAACGATCGTGTGTACGCGGCATTAGAGGGCCTGGCTTTTGGTGACGCAATACATTTTGGCTTTGTGAGTTTGCGCTACTTACAATAAAGCTTTATAAATAAAGAAAATTCAAAACAGCAGAGGTGCCGCCTGTTTGTATCTGGATACTGCAGGGAAGAAGGAATCCCAGTGTGTTTGACATTTTGTGGGACAGAACAAAGTACTATCACTATTTTTATTGTGTGAGATTAGGTCTCTGAGGCCTCGTACACACGATAGGTTAAACAGAGGACAACGGACTGATGGACCCGTTTTCATCGGTTAAAACCGATTGTGTGTGGGCCCCATAGGTTATTTAACCATCGGTTAACTTGCTTTAAATTTAACCGATGGATTCCTAACCGATGGGAAAAAAACGATCGTTAGTAGGCACAACCATCGGTTAAAAATCCACGCATGCTCAGAATCAAGTCGACGCATGCTTGGAAGCATTGAACTTCATTTTTTTCAGCACGTGGTTGTGTTTTACGTCACTGCGTTCTGACACGATCGGTTATTTAACCGATGGTGTGTAGGCGCGATGGACCATCAGTCAGCTTCATCGGTTAACCGATGAAAACGGTCCATCGGTCCGTTCTCATCGGATGGACTGATCGTGTGTACGCGGCATGAGTCTGCGACTTTCATTTCCAATTCCTTTCATTTGCCACCAGTCCTGCCCAAGCACAACAGGCTGCACTGCAGCTTACAGGGTAACCCAGAGCATGGGTAAATGCAGGCCTGGAATCTCCCTCCAAACCAGGAAAATCCTAGTAAGCACTAATGAGCAGCAATAAGAAGTAATATTGGTCTCCCTGCCCAAGCTCAAAATTAGGCCCTTGGGATTACGATTCAACAGCAGCTCAGTAGCTTAGGAACAATGAAGCTTATCTAGCCACAGAAACAAAAGGCATTTTATTTCTTATAGAGCGATCCACAAGGGCATTCGTTTTGTGCGTAGACTATCATCGCTCATAAGCCTGTTATTGTACAGTTCAAGGTTCCCAACGTCAATTAAAGCTTTATGAAATCTGATTTGGAGCATACACCACCTGAAAAGAAACACAACCACTGGCATGTCTCTGGTGATGAATACATGATCATATGAAAATGATATCTAAAATAAAAACATCTGCTTACGGTAATGTGTTTTTTTAAGCCTCTTCTCACCACAACTACGAAAGCCTATCATCTCTCAGCAAATGTGCCCCCAAGCCCCTTCCAACCCATTGACATAAAAAAAAGAGAAAAAGGAGAAGAAAACCCTCTTTAGTCACCTAAAGCAAGCCCTACATTATACAAGGTTGAAGGTAAGAAAATTGCTCAACTACTCAATCAACACAGTCATTGTTAATAGGGGAATCCCTTCCACTGTGCAACTGTATAGCAGGGGGTTTCCCAGCCGTCAGAATACAATGATCACTCCTGGCAGTTTTAGCCGCTGGCAGTGATCGCACAGAAAAAAAAAACACAGGCTGTCTGCCCATACCTCATGTGATGGAAGTATTTACAGAGCAGCCCGTAATTCAAGTCCAGGTCCGGCAGCAGGTTTATAATTGATCCGGATAAGGTTGTCTCACCCGGGGTTGAGGCAGGGTAAAAATCCATCTCCTCATGGACCAGAGGGGCAATAGGCCAAGTGCAGAGATGGCAGCCCAAACATCTAGGTCAATCATGGTCTCTAATGATGGATAGGGAATAACTAGAAATGAATAAACAATAATGAATTACAATATACTGTATATCTACACTCCCAACATATTCATTTTCTGCATTTTATTTTTATTTTTGTCACTTTTTTTCAGTTTGTACACATACACCAATTATGTACCCAGTGGTCTCTCACTGTGACATTCCCATTCTTTTCCTTTCGATTTTGGTTGTAACATACACATCATGATTCACCTAGATGTTTGGGCTGCCATCTCTGCCCTTGGCCTATTGCCCCTCTGGTCCATGAGGAGACGGATTTTTACCCTGCCTCAACCCCGGGTGTGACAGCCTTATCCGGATCAATTATAAACCTGCTGCCGGACCTAGACTTAACTTAAGGGCTGCTCTGTAAGTACTTCCATCACATGGTCTTTTTGGCTATCCCCCTTTTAATTCCATCATTAATTAGTTAATTATATCTAGAAAGGAGCCATGTGTTGGTGGGCGTTCTGACACTCCTGCTCGCCCCCTCCCCCCTCAAGGGAGGGGGCGAGCACGACACTCCACACCAGGGAGAAAGCCTTGCATTACTGTGTGGAGTTACAGACAGAAGAACAGGAAGTGAGGATTTCTCAGAAGAAATAAGGACATTTAAAAGCAAAATCGAAGTGAAGGACGGCTGCACTAAGGTAAAGGAAGTTATTTAAGGATTTTTTTTTTTACCTTTAACAACATTAAAGTGGTTGTAGAGGCATATATATCATTTTTTAAAATAACAAACATGGTATTGCAGTAACCTTTTCTTTTAAGATCCCCTGTCAATGCTCTTGGCTTCTCCAGAGAGGGGAGAGAGAGAACCAGCGCAAATGCAGGTGAGAATAGTACTGGATCGATACAGGTAAGTATTTTGGGTGGGGGAAACAACTAGTGTAAGTTTTTTTTACCTTTGTGCATTCTGTGAACAAATTCCTCTGTTCACAAAAGCAAGATAGAGGAATCATACCCGCCGGGGCATTCTATTCTGACTTCTGTTTTACGAGGACAGCCATACACAATTTGGCTGGTACCTGCTGAAGCGGACAAATTTCCAACCATCTACTGTATAGCTAACTTTACTCTACCTAAGGGTGACGCAAGTCCCTTGGAACTAGAAGTGAGAGGTTACCCAAAATCTATTCGTTTTCACTGTTCCAACTCCCTAACCTTATGCTAATAACACACATTGGGGGTTATTCACGAAAAGGCAAATCCACTTTGCACTACAAGTGCACTTAGAAGTGCAGTCGCTGTAAATCTGAGGGGTAGATCTGAAATGAGGGGAAACCCTGCAGATTTTATCATCCAATCATGTGCAAGCTAAAATGCTGTTTTGTATTTTCCTGGAGCACAGTGATGTATGCTGAATGTAGAGTTTATACCACATCTCCAGCAGACTCACATGTTAGTGAGGGACATAGTAAATCTAACAAAAGATGGAGTTCAGCTTTAATTAAGGTATAGCCCCAGTTTTAACCGGGGTAAAAATATTTGTAACAGCGGTCATCTGAATCTCTAAAGTAGAAGAGGAGGACGTCACAATAAGGAAACACTTTTCCTGATTAACGCCAACTCACTCAACAAATAATGCACCTTGTGTTTCAAAGGCATACTGTCAACCCAGGAAAGCATGACAGATGTGAAAAGATAAATTGCTCTAGAAGGATCACTGCATGTGTTTGCTTAGGTAAATCTGAACAGTCCTGTTCACACAGATAGTGGCCTGTGTTAACTAAGGAGTGCGTCTAAATACTATGGAGCTGAATTTTTTGGAACCGAAAGAAAAGAAAATATTTTGGCTATAGTAGCCAATACAAATTGTCTATTCTCTGGAGAAAAAGTTAGAGTTATGACTGTGCGGTTGATTTATTATAACTGGAGAGTGCAAAATCTGCTGCAGCTCTGCATAGTAGCCAATCAGCTTCTAACTTCAACTTGTTCAATTAAGCTTTGACATACGTTTAAATAAGTGATGTAGAAATGCACCAAAGCAACTAAATATTAGATATGCACGATTCATTTGCAATGCAGATCACCACAACGCATGTTAGTGCATTTAAACGCAGGTGTATTGGAGTGTCATTTGAAAGGAATTGTATCGCAATGCATGAATATACATTGCAGTGTAAATGGGCCTTAAAAGTGGAATTGTAGACAAAAAAATCTAAATTTGCCATTGCTTAGAATGTGCAACAACTTAAAACTTTTATATTAGGCGTTATCGTAACAGCAGTCAGCCATAGACAATTCGATTCAAACTGTGAGTGGGCAGGCTGAATGTCCCTCGGGATTCCCCTGTCAGCACTGTCTGTGTTGATGGGGAATCATGCAAATTTCTTTCCTGCAACCCGTGGTTGCAGGAAAGAAATTTGCACCATCTATGGCCTGCATAAGCTAGGAAATCAGTAATCTGCTGAGCTTTACCAATAATGATGTGCCTGTGCAGCTGAATGTGGCTGCTCACAGGTACTTTCTTAAAGGATAAGTTCACTTTAACCACTTCCCGACGGCCGTTCGACTATATACGGCCGCAGGGTGGTTCTACTTCTCTGGGGCGCCGTGTTTTTACGGCCGCCCCTTTCCGCGTTCCCCGCGAGCGCTCCCGAGCGCGCAGCGGGGAACTTCTGTGCTGGCCGTGTCCCTTGGACACAGCCAATCACAGATCGCCGTGAACGGCCAATCGGAGTGGCCGTTTGCTAGGCGATCTGTGCGGCCAATGAGAGATGATCTCATATGTTTACATATGAGATCATTTCTCATTGCCGGCTCTCACAGACAGCGGTGCTGTCAGGGATAGAGGAGACCGATCTGTGTCTCTTGTACATAGAGACACAGATCGTCACCTCCCCCAGTCACCCCCCTCCCCCCAAAGTTAGAACACTATATAGGGAATACATTTAACCCCTTCCTCACCCCCTAGTGTTAACCCCTTCCCTGCCAGTCACATTTATACAGTAATTAGTGCATATTTATAGCACTGATCGCAGTATAAATGTGAATGGTGCCAAAAATGTGTCAAAAGTGTCTGATGTGTCCGCCATAATGTCGCAGTCACAATAAAAATCGCAGATCGCTGCCATTACTAGTAAAAAAAAAATTATAAAAAATAATAATACTGTCCCTTATTTTGCAGGCGCTATAACTTTTGCGCAAACCAGTCGCTTATTGAGATATATTTTTTTTTTTTTACTAAAAATATGTAGAATACGTATCGGCCTAGACTGAGGATAAAAAAAAAAAAAAAAAAATTTCGCTCTATTTTTGTTTATAGCGCAAAAAATAAAAACCGCAGAGGTGATCAAATACCACCAAAAGAAAGCTCTATTTGTGGGGAAAAAAGGACGTCAATTTTGTTTGGGAGACACGTCGCACGACCGCGCAATTGTCAGTTAAAGCGACGCAGTGCCGAATCGCAAAAAGTCCTCTGGGCAGGAAGGGGGTTTACGTGCCCAGTAAGGAAGTGGTTAAAAAAAAAAAAAAAAAACATAATGATAATAAATCCACATTTTTTTGCAGGTATAAAAAAAAATTGCATTAACATTTTTTTTTGTAGGAGCCTGGAAAGCATTGCATCCATACATTGTACAGGCAGGCAATAAAACAAAGACAGGAAGAATCAAAAAACTATTAAATATAAAACACTACACCTGCGTTCGCAATGTACTAAAGCACAGGAAAAAGTAGCAAGCACAGTTTCCTGGTACCAAAATAACTAAAAAGTAAAATATAAGTGCAACGCTTTCACATTAAACATAGAGGTCATATCAATACATCATTTAAAAGTTCAGGGTTGAAGATCCAAGGAGTGCGATTCCACACAGAAAGGAGCTGTAAGATGTCCTCCACCAATAGTAAAGCATTTACTGACCCTTCCCCCATGTGATGGACCACTTGACATAAAGTAGTCAAAAACGCTTGATCACATTCAGCTCTGAACCGACATATCCACCAAACCTTCTGATTTCTGTAATTTTCTTATCATAGAACTCTCCGCCAGGGGGTGGGGGGAGGCCTCAGATCATCCAGGGTTTAGGGATAGGCAAAAAACACTCCATTGTGCAGTATTACTGGTAACAACATTTATTAAAAGCCACCAAAGTACTTACAAGCAATATAAGCAAAAAATCTCATTTCACTCCATAGAACAATGAGAATGTTTCCAACCAACAAAATGCCCAACTCCTGTGCATGGTGATCTCATGTGACCAAGCTCCACCAAACGCGTTTCGTTACACAAACATCATCAGGGGAGTGGCAATCGCTATTTATATGGTGGGAGCAGTATAAAAATAAAGGGCCAGATTCTCAAAAGAGATACGACGGCGTATCTCCAGATACGCCGTCGTATCTCTGAGTCTGGGCGGTCGTATCTATGCGCCTGATTCTTAGAATCAGTTACACATAGATTTCTATTAGATCCGACAGGCGTAAGTCTGTTACGCCTGTCGGATCTAAGTCTGTTACGCCTGTCGGAACTGCTTTACAAGGATTCCAGTAATTGGTAATTCAATGAGAACTACAAGCCAACAGCCGCAAAGGATATTGGCACCTGTAGTTCATTAATTCACAGAACTCTGTGAATGAATGATGTGGCCGTGTGGATGGAGCCCCACATGGCCACAGTGTTTTCAAATAGTGAAAGCAGGTACGGGGAGAAGATCCCCTCCTGCTTTCACAGAGAGGGCACGGATTGGGGAGCAGCTGCAGGAGTGGGAATGTGTTACATCTTTCACCCTAAGAACCACCAACAGCAATGTGCTGCAGCTTTTCCTATCCTCCTTGACTTGCCTTTGACTTATGCCGCGTACAGACGGTCGTTTTTTGTGATGAAAAAAAAACGTTTTGAAAAACGACACAAAAAATTCAAGCATGTTCGGGAAAAAAAAAATTGTTGTTTTTTTGAAGACATAAAACAATGTTTTGCCAACACACGATCATTTTAAATGACGTTTGTTAAAACGTCGTTTTTTTTCATCACAAAAAACGACCGTGTTACTTCTGGAGATGAGAATCCTAGGCAGTGGACACACTAAATAGCTGCCCTGCATAACTAAATCCAAGGGCTTTGTGGTCACATGACAGGAGGACTTTTTAGGAGGAGAAAGGGTAGGAAAAAATAGTCTTAGAATTCGAACTATAAAGATCTAATATTGCTGTGATATTGGATCATTAGAAGGTGTATACAGATAGCCTTTTTTCCCACTTTAAATGTCTTTTGATGCTTTAAAAACATAATATATAAAGCCTTACATTCAAAATGAGTAAAGATTACATTAACCTTTCAGTTATTTGCGTACATTGCCTCCTTTCCTCTTGGCAATCCATAAATGTTGTTTAGCATGATTGACAGCTATAAAAAAAAAAATAATAATTAAAAGTAACTTACCATTCAATATTTCCTTTAATTGTCGGTACCATATGTTACAAAAGTCTTCACTTAAGTTGTGAAGGCTAATGGAGTCATCTTTCAGTTTGTGTCCCTTTCTGATGCACAAAAATAGTGTGATTCCCAACAAGGTGCCACCTTTATCCTGTCCTGCTGCACGGCGGCGTTTCAGCTTCACGGAAAATATATCTCGTAGGTCAATAGATTCCTCTTTCTGCTGTTGGATGCTTTTGGAGCTGCCTGTTTTAAGAAGCACATAAGGCAAAGGTTACAGACCATAAAACACAGATTTTGAGTTAAACGTCCTTTTTAAACCAAGCCTTTGCTTTTTTACTTTCTTTAACAGACCAAGATCTACAGCTGCACAGCAAAAGTAGCAGATAGAGGGTCGAGACAAACCATATTCTGGAACAATTACAGGTGCTTACAATGGTCAGAATTTAATCATGCGGTTTAAAACTTCTTCCAAAATTTTTTGTAGCTGCTAAAAAAGTGTTTGATGGAGTTGGGTTTTAACTTGTTTGTCTCTTACTTAAAGTAGAACTAAAGTTTCCTTTAGCCATTAGATGTCTGCAAGCTCTCTTGTCCCCACTGACATCTTCGCTTGGTCTTCTTTCAGGATCAGCATCTTCGGCTGTCCTGATTGGCCAGCCCATGGTGTCTACAGTATGTATGTACATGGGAGGCAATACACCCAAGGCATGCTGAGATTGCGCACAGAGTTGTGCATGTTCTACTCAGTGTACATTCTATAGAAACTTGCTAGGGAAGAAGTATTTGTTGCAGAAGAGACATATAGGGGACTATTTATCAATGTTTTCACCCAAGATTTACAAAATTTCCAATCCAAGATTCACAAATTTTTCTAACTGAATCTTCTATGGAAATTTGGGAATTATAGGTAGTTTGTGTGACTCTTGGGTGATAAATAGACCCAACAGAGCCTCTTCTGCAATAAAAGACTTTCTGCTAGCATTTAATACACTAAAGTATAAAAAAAATGATCTACCGGCAGGACCAACAGGCAATAAAACTGTGTTACTGACGGATTTAAACCCTTAGAGCCGGCGCCTGCTAGCCCTTCAAGGGCTTTAGAATGCCGGTAGGCAGTGCAGGGCTTATAGTTATGTGATTAGCTCACATGGCGGTCACATGATTGGAAAGCTCCTGATCGCAAGCAGCAAACGGGTGCTTTCAGTTAGCGGCCATTAAAGGAACACTAAAGAGAAATTCTTATTTTTTTTAAATAACTAACATGTTATACTTACCTCCACTGTGAAGCTTGTTTTGCACAGAGTGGCCCCGAACCTGGCTCAAGAACTTTCCATCTTCATGTGAGCTCTCGCGCATGGTGGTAAGTTGTTGCGGGCGCGCTCCCGTGATACAGCCGGCGGCTATAGCTGCTCACTGTATCACTCGCCCCTGCCCTCTAGCGCGCCGCGTCATTGGATATGATTGACAGCAGCGTGAGGCAATGGCTGTGCTGCTTTAAGTCAACCAATGAATGAGCCGAGAAGCCGACCAAGAAGCCAGCACTTTCACAGCGCAGAACTTTCAAAGGGGTCAGGTAAGTAAACGGGGGCTCCGGGGGTGGGGGGATTCTAATGCTCGGAGGTTTTTTCACCTTAATGCATAGAATGCATTAAGGTGAAAAAAACATGTACCTTTACAACCCCTTTAACTGTTCCGGGAGAGTGCAGGGCACATGCTCTTGGCACAGCTCTATCCGCATTATTCCCACACAAATATGAAGCCGCTCGCACCAAAGCCCAGCCACAGAGAGGCCGCATATTTGCGTGCGCTAGGCATGAAGAGGTTAAAATAAAAACTGGTGTGTTAATCATCGTGAAAAACTGTCACTTAAAAAAAAACAAATAGTTTACACTTTTAGTGCTAAATTTGGTATCTGTTAATGACCGTTCATCGGGATAAATCATGCATTACAAGCTTTTGTCTTCAAATGTTTTACTAGATAAAGACAAATTGAAAGGCCCAAAAGCAAACATTCAAATGCAGGATGTTATACTGCATACTCATAAGAACAGATAGTTAATATAATAATCCATCATATGATATCAATAATAATCCATCATATAAATTTAATCTGCTGTTTTGACTCTTGAAAACATCATAGGTAATAAAAACAATTCTTATGCTAAATATTTAGCTTACTATGGGCATACAGTAGTCTGTGAAAAGAAAGTATCTTAGAAACAGTTTGTTAAAAAGATATGTATCAGTAAAAGTTAAAAGCCTAAATTGCCATAACAGTAAATTAGCTTGGGCTAAATATCTACAGCATGTCAGTTTGTACAGTACAGTATCTAATTTTTCATAAAACACAATTAAATGTATTTGGTGTTTGGGCATATAAAAATATGATAAGAGCTTTCAATTTAGAAGTCAAGAGTAACTTGGCAACCATGACTATTTTTTGGACAAACCAACGAGTGGAAGCAGAGCATATTCTCTAAAATTTTAAATATACAGTAGCTCACAAAAGTGAGTACACTCCTTACATTTTTGTAAATATTTTATTATATCTTTTCATGTGACTACACTGAAGAAATTACACTTTGTTACAATGCAAAGTATTGGGTGTACAGCTTGTATAACAGTGTAAATTTGCTGTCCCCTCAAAATAACTCAACACACAGCCATGTCTAAACCGCTGGCAACAAAAGTGAGTACACCCCCTAAGTGAAATTGTCCAAATTGGTCCCAATTAGCCATTAACGCTTTTCCCTTCCTGGTGTCATGTCACTCGTTGGTGTTACAAGCTCTCACTCTCTCATACTGATCACTGGCAGTTCAATATGGCAACTCATGGTAAAGAACTCTCTGAGGATCTAAGAATTGTTGCTCGACATAAAGATGGCCTAGGCTATATTAAGTTTGCCAAGACCCTGAAACTGAGCTGCAGCATGGTGGCCAAGACTATATAGCAGTTTAACAGGACAAGTTCCACTCAGAACAGGCCTTATCATGGTCGACCAAAAAAGTTGAGTGCACGTGCTTAGCATCATATGCAGAGGTTGTCTTTGGGAAATAGACATATGAGTGCTTCCAGCATTGCTGCAGAGGTTGAAGGGGTGGGCGGGGGGGGGTCAGCCTGTCAGTGCTCAGACCATACGCTGCACACTGTATCAAATTGGTCTGCATGACTGTCATCCCAGAAGGAAGCCTCTTCTAGAGATAAATAGCTAGATTCAGGTAGGGGCGCGCAACTTTAAGGCGGCGTAGCGTATCGTATTTATGCTACGCCGCCTTAAGTCAGAGAGGCAAGTACTGTATTCACAAAGTACTTGCCTCCTAACTTACGGCGGCGTAGCGTAAATAGGGCCGGCGTAAGCGTGCCTAATTCAAATTAGGATGAGGGGGCGTGTTTTATGTTAATCGGGGGTGACCTGACGTGATTGACGTTTTTTACGAACGGCGCATGCGCCGTCCGTGTACATATCCCAGTGTGCATTGCGCCAAAGTACGCTGCAAGGACGTATTGGTTCCGACGTGAACGTAAATTATGTCCAGCCCTATTCACGGACGACTTACGCAAACAACGTAAAATTTTCAAATTTCGACGCGGGAACGACGGCCATACTTAACATTGACTAGTCCAGCTATTTGATGGAATAACTTTACGCCTGAAAACGCCTTACGTAAACGGCGTATCTTTACTGCGACAGGCGCACGTACGTTCATGAATAGGTGTATCTAGTCATTTACATATTCTACGCCGAACTCAACCGAAGCGCCACCTAGCGGCCAGCCTAAATATTGCACCCTAAGATACGACGGCGCAGGCTGTCGTATCTTAGCTAGGTTTAAGTGTATCTCAGTTTGAGAATACACTTAAACTTAGGACGACGCAGATTCCGAGTTAGGTCGGCGTATCTACTGATACGCCAGCCTAACTCTCTCTGAATCTAGCTAAAAGTGTAAAATGATGAAGATGATGCACAAGAAAGCCTTAAAACAGTTTGCTGAAGACAAGCAGACTAAGGATATGGATTACTGGAACCTTGTGCTGTGGTCTGATGAGACCAAGATAATCTTATTTGGTTCAGATGGTGTCAAGCGTGTGTGGTGGCAACCAGGTGAGGAGTACAAAGACAAGTGTGTCTTTCCTACAGTCAAATATGGTGGTGGGAGTGCCATGGTCTGGGGCTGCATGAGTGCTGGCAGCACTGGGGAGCTACAGTTTATTAAGGGAACCAAGATTGTCAACATGTACTGTGACACACTGAAGCAGAGCATGATCCCCCCCCTTCAGAGACTGGGCCGCAGGGCAATATTTCAACATGATAATGACCCCAAACACACCTCCAAGATGACCACTGTCTTGCTAAAGAAGCTGAAGGTAAAGGTGATGGACTGGCCAAGCATGTCTCCAGACCTAAACCCTATTGAGGATCTGTGGGGCATCCTGAAACGGAAAGTGGAGGAGCGCAAGGTCTCTAACATCCAGCATCTCCGTGATGTTGTCATGGAGGAGTGGATGAGGACTCCATTGGCAACCTGTGAAGCTCTGGTGAACTTCATGCCCAAGAGTGCTGGAAAATAATGGTGGTCACACAAAATATTGAAACTTTGGGCCAAATTTTGACATTTTCACTTAGGGGTGTACTCACTTTTGTTGCCAGCGGTTTAGATATTAATGGCTGTGTGTTGAGTTATTTCGAGGGGACATCCACTGTTATACAAGCTGTACACTCACTACTTTACATTGTAGCAAAGTGTAATTTCTTCAGTGTTGTCGCATAAAAAGATAAAAAAAAATATATATATATAGAAATGTGAGGAGTATACAAACCTTTGTGAGATACTGTATGTGTAACGCCACCTTCAGACCTATACAGTCCATTAAGATGCATTATAAAATACACATTAATTTGTGCTGGGCTAAGGCAGCCCAGTATTTTATTAGGGGCTGTCATTGCACATCAAAATTTAAAAAAACATACATGACTAAAGCCAGCCATAGATGGTTCAAATCTCAGGTGGTTCAGCAGGGACTGGCTGAGATTCAAACTTTGTATGGGCTGCCTGTTGGATTTTACATGCAATTATTGCTAGCGGCTGTTATAGCCACTGGCAGTAAACCGTGTTCTCCCAGCAGGGATGGCTCCCCCTGACGAGAAAACACAACGGCTCCGCAGGAGGCAGGTGGGAGAATGGATGGACAGCCGCACTCCAAAAAGTCTTGTTGAAAAAAGACGTGCTCTTTATTGTAAAAAGGAAAAAATGCACAGCACACAACAGCATACAGTGGGATAGACAGCTGACGCGTTTCGCATTAACAACTAATGCTTAGTCATAAGCAGGAGGGATTCCCTCATCTGCTAGTGGCTTGCAGGAAAGAAAAATCGCTCCATCTATGACCAGCTTTAGTGAATGGTACCAAAATGCAACACACAAACTGTGTTGCATTAAGGGGTGGTGATACTGCAAAGCAAAGGTCTGAAAGGGGCCTGAAAGATCAGCTTGATGTAAATAAGGTTATTAGTGCGTTAAGTTGACTCTGTCAAAATAATAATGGAGCCAATTTAACTAAATAATATCCCTGCAAAGTAGAGAGTTAACACTCTGTCCTGCAGCTCGCACCTCTGAACACCGATGTGATGAAGAGAAACTGCCAACTGATGTCTCTTCAGAAGCCAACACACAACAGAAATTGAGAGAAAACATCTTCAAATTAACCACTTATATATACTGCGGCAGGGCCGCTCTGCGCCAGATCACATACCTGGTACATGATCTGACACTTCTGGGTCTGGGGCGCACTGCCGGCGAACCACTCTGGCTGTGATTGGACACAGCGGGGGACAATCTAAGAACGGTGGTCTGCCTATGTAAACAAAGCAGATTGCCGTTCTGTGAAAGTGAAATGTGCTGATCCAGGAACACAGGAATCTTTACATTCCCCCAGTGAAAGCATCCTTCCCCCCCCCCACCACAGTTAGTAAGCACTCCCAGGGAACATATTTATCCCTGTGATCGCCCTTGATGTTAACAACTTCCCTGCCAGTGTCATTAGTACACTCAAGCCCTGTACACACGATCAGTTTGTCTGATGAAAACGGACCAATGGACCGCTTTCATTGGACAAACCGATCGTGTGTGGTCCCCATCGGTTTGTTTTCCATCGGTGAAAAAAAATAGAACATGTTTTAAAATGTTCCTATGGATAAAAAAACGATAGAAAAAAAAACGATCGTCTGTGTGGAAGTCTATCGGTCAAAAATCCACGCATACTCAGAATCAAGTCGACGCATGCTTGGAAGCATTGAACTTAATTGTTCTCAGCACGTCGTAGTGTTTTACATCACTGCGTTTGGACACGGTCGGATTTTTGACTGGTGGTGTGTAGGCAAGACTGATGAAAGTCAGCTTCATCGGATATCCGACGAAAAAATCCATCGGATTAGATTCCATCAGATATCCGATTGTGTGTACAGGGCATAACAGTGCATAATTTTTAGCACTGATCACTGTAATAGTGTCACTGGTCGCCAAAAAGTGTCAGTTAGGTGTCCGATTTGTCCACTGCAATATCGCAGTCCCACTATAAGTTGCTGATCATTACTAGTAAAAAAAAATTGACAGTCTTTTTTTGTATATAGCACAAGAAAATAAAAACCGCAGAGGTGATCAAATACAACCAAAAGAAAGCTGTATTTTTGGGAAAAAAGGGACAAACATTTTTTTTGGGTACATCATTGCACGCTCACACAATTGTCAGTTAAAGTAATGCAGTGTCGTATCGCAAAAAAATGGCCTGGTCACGAAGGGGGAAAACCTTCCGTAGCTGAAGGGAAAGCCAGTATTAGACAGTTGCCCCTGGGCGCTGCGTGAATGGGCGATGTCTCCTGGGACACACACAAGGTCCCAGAAGACACCGCTCCCCCATTCCCCAGGAGGCAGCGTGAGGAGGAGAAGAAAGAAGACAGAAGTAGTAGATTAGGACGATCCGCCTAGCAAAGGGCACTTCTGGTATGTATAAAACAGCATTTATTTTTAGGGTTGAGCTCCGCTTTAAGTTTAAGTTTTTGTATGGAGATTTGCACTAGTTATTTACAATGGACTTTTGATTTTTGGTATGACATTTTTTTGGAATATGGATAATATTTTTTAAATACAGTGGAACCTTGGTTTACGAGTAACGCGCGTTTTGAAAGACGAGCAATTTTTTTTAAATCCTGACTCGGTTTGCGAGTGTTGTCTTGCAAAACTAACGTAGCTAATGCGGTGTACGGTACTGCATTTGACCAGAGGTACGGGGCGCCGGTGACACTCAGAGCCGTTCGGAAATACTTGGAAACACTCGTAAATACTCCATTCCTGGGTGTTTCCGAGCCTTTCCGAGATCAGCTGAGCTGTCCCTGAGTATTTCCGAGGCTCTCCGACGCCCCCCCCCCCCCCCACGAGCCACATGCGGTATTGCATGCAATAGAAGTAAACGCGGAACAAATTATCTTTGTTTCCATTGACTTCTATAGGGAAACTCGCTTTCATATGCGAGTGTTTTGGATTACAAGGAATGGATTATGCTTGTAATCCGAGGTTCCACTGTATTCCTATTTTTATGTATGTATATTATTTTCATTGTGCTACTATGAATGAGTGGTTTGACACTACATCTGTTTTCACCTCTTTTCCATATCTTGGATTTTGCCTTACCAATGGACCCCAGGGCTAATAGGTTGAATCTTCTCAGCGGGGACACAGACAACAATAAAAATCTGAAAAAGGTTCTAACTCTTCAACACTTTATCCAAAACTAATAAAATGATTTTAGAAACACTTTAAGTAGTAGAACATCACAATGATGGAACTATATCATATTACACTCTTTGTCGAATTTGGCAAACTGAACAAACATACATTTCAGGATGTGCAGCAGCCATTTAAAGTGGCCATACATAATTCTTATGTGCAAGCGTTTATACGTTTCATTATTTTTACAATGTTCTCTAAGACAACTCTAGAAAAAAAAGTAACAATAAAAAGAATAAATTAAAAGTATTATGCTAATAAGGAGCACAAAGTCCCATGTGGAGCAACACATGGTTAACCACAACATGGGGGCAAAAATCAGTCACATAGCTCAAAATACAATTTACTGATCCGTGCCATCTCAAATTAAATTGTTATATTTCAGCACACAACACATTCTTGTTATTTAAGAGAATATCAACTGGCATCTATAAAGCTAATAAAGCCTAATGTAGAGCTATGTTTTCACCTGCGACTTATTAGAAGCAATTTAATAGAAATTCATTATTCTTTGGCCCCCTAAAGGTGTCCAACTAATCAGTGTTGGAAAGAATCTTGCTTCCATCTGGTAGCAATAAACTTTTCTAAACGACTGAACAGTATTATTTAATCCTATGATTTCTTACTGTGATCTAAATTAACTTTTGCTACTGTTTTGTCATATCACATTGATATCAAATTAACTTTGACGAGTTTAGTGGTCCAGTTAAGAGAAGATAATGGCAATGTGAAAGAAGAGTTTCTTTCAAATAATGTCACTTAACAAGTGATAACTTCCATATGCCTTAGAGTCACAGAGAAGGAAAAATAGATTCTAAGAATAGTTTTTTTTTTTTTTTTATATTCAAATGCCACCAATTACATGTGGCATGCTGTGCAAAAGCACACTTAACACACAAGGCTCCACAAAACAAATTATTTTGATCATCCTTAATGTCTGTTACCTTGGAGATACAGTGAAAGCTGTATTTAAAAATCTCCCTCCTTCAGTCATTATATTACTCACTACACAGGAATAGGGATGAGCTTTGTGTTCGAGTCGAACTCATGTTCGACTCGAACATCGTATGTCCGACCGTTCGTTGAAATACATACCTTACATTTGTACCTTACATTTGTTTGCGCCAAATCAGAGTGTCGTGTCACGGCCCATAATTCACTGCGGCATCGCAAGCATGCACTATCGCCAAGCATGCACTATGACCCGCATGCTTGGCTAATCCCAGCTTGAAAAAAAAACAGAGAGCCATAATTGGCCAAAGCCAGGGTGGCTTTGGCCAATTATGGCTCAGGGGGTTTAGTGCACACCCCACACTAAAAAAGGCCATCTGGAAGTTGGCCTTGTGTAGTGTGTTGCGGTGGTTAAGAGTGGACAGAGAGAGACAGAGAGAGAGTGTAATTTTTTTCAGTTAGATAGAGCAGGTAGGCAGGCAGGCTAGTCAGTTAGAGTTACAGTGTGTAGAGGATATATATGCATCCCAGGTGTTGTATATATATTTATACACTGTATTGAGTTTAGTTAGATCCACTCTTCCTAATATACTGACAGGCAGGCAGGTGATTGTGCTAGCTGCAGTATTCTCACGTGGTGTACTGTCTATGTCCTCTGTAGTGTGCACCTAAAGCTACGTGGTGTGTGTACTGTCTGTGTCCTCTGCACATTGTGCACCTAAAGCTACGTAAAGCTGGCGTTTCTCATATTTATTCCTAGAGGCAGGGATCTGCTCATAATAATACCATAGGCAAGTACTTTCACGTGGTGTACTGTCTGTGTCCTCTGCAGTGTGCACCTAAAGCTATATGGTGTGTGTACTGTCTGTGTCCTCTGCACAGTGTGCACCGAAAGCTACGTAAAGCTGGTGTTTCTCATATTTATTCCTAGAGGCAGGGATCTGCTCATATTAATACTACAGGCAGGGATCAGCAGGTATTGTCAGTATTTGTGCAGCTACATCTCCCTGCAGGCCATTAGTATGTCAGGAAGGACAACAAGGAGAGGCAGAGAGTCACGAGCCGATAAAAGAGGGCAAGCAGGCTCTGCGTCTAGAGGCAACAGTGCTGGTCGTGGACATGGTGCATCCTCATCAGCACGTGGCCGTGGGACACGCTCGTCCTTTTTTTCGGCAGCTGACCGTGTTGAGCCGCAACATGCCAAAGACTTGGTAGAGTGGATGACCAAGCCGTCCTCCTCCTCCTCATCCTCTCTCACCCAGGCTCAGGGTACTTTGTCTGGCAAAGCAGCTGCCAACGCGGCCTCTTCCCTCTGCTCAATGGCATCAGTCATTTCTTCTCTAGCCCCACCATGTCCTCCTGAGGAGTTCCCCGAACTGTTTGACCACAGTGTTGGGTACATGCTGCAGGAGGATGTGCAGCGTTTTGAAGGCTCTGATGATGGTACACAGCTAGAGGAAGGCAGTAACGTGAGCCCAGAGAGAGGGGGGCCAAAGAAGGACAGCAATCTGGCAGTCATGTTCCCCCAGCTGCAGCATACTGCCAGGTTTTCTACAGTGATGAGGAGGGAGGGGATGATGAGGTCACTGACTCCATGTGGGTGGCCGATAGGAGAGAGGAGGAGGAGGCACATCTCCAACGAGGCAGGATGCCCTCCAATGGCCGGCATAAGGGCAGCACACCGACTACATCACGACGCAGAGCTCCGCATGTGCAGGGCGCTGCTGTCTCTCAGCGTTATTTCAAAAGTTCTTTGATGTGGGCCTTTTTTGAGACGAGTGCATCAGATCGCACCGCTGCTAGTTGCAACATATGTCTCAAGCGTATCTCGCGTGGCCAAAACATCACCCGCTTGGGCACCACATGCTTGACCAGACATATGTCGACCTGCCATGCAGTTCGTTGGCAAGCGTACCTCAAAGACACACACCAAAGAACAAAGCGGACCTCTCCTGGCCCCTCATCAGCTGGGATCTCCAACCCCACTATACCCTCAGTCCTCTCTGAAGCCTGCACTGATAGGACTGAAGGTGTAGAATTAGGTGTGTCACAGCCAAGTATTTGTGGGCAATCTACTATTGGTACACCAACGTCAGATTGTACCAGGCAAATTTCCTTGCCCCAGCTGCTGCAGCGCCGACATCCACATGCCCAGCAGTTGAATGCTAACTTAGCTAAATTGCTAGCACTTCAACTGCTGCCTTTTCAGTTGGTAGATTCGGCCCCCTTCCATGAGTTTGTGAAATGTGCGGTACCTCAGTGGCAAGTTCCCAAATGACACTTTTTCTCACGGAAGGCGATTCCGGCTCTCTACCGGCATGTGGAAGGCAATGTCCATGCCTCGCTGGACAGGGCGGTCAGTGGTAACCTCTCTCCTCCAACCCCTCCTATTCTACTTCCTCTGTGGCCTCTTCCTGTGCTGATGTGTCCTCGGAACCAGCGGTGCTCTGTAGGCGTTCAAGGGGCTACGCAGGTACACAGGCAAAGAGGTGTCATGCGGTGCTAGAGCTGGTGTGCTTGGGGGACAGGAGCCACACTGGGGCAGAGGTTCTGTCAGCTCTGCAGGGGCAGGCTCAGAGGTGGCTGACGCCATGCCAGCTTAAACCAGGAATGGTGGTTTGCGACAATGGCACCAACCTCCTCTCCGCACTGCGACAGGGACAACTGACCCATGTGCCTTGTTTTGCTCATTTCCTTAACTTGGTGGTGCAGCGGTTCTTGGGCAGGTACCCCGGCTTACAGGATGTCCTGAAGCAGGCCAGGAAACTCTGTGTGCATTTCCGATGGTCATATAATGCCAGTGCTCGGCTGGCAGACCTCCAAAAGGAATACAACCTGCCCAAGAACCGACTAATCTGTGACATGCCCATCAGGTGGAACTCATGCGTTGGCCATGCTTCAGCGGCTGCACATGCAGCAGAGGGCCATCAATGAGTATCTGTGCCAATATGGCAGCAGGACAGGGTCAGGGGAGCTTGTTTTTTTTCCCCACGCCAGTGGGCCATGATCAGGGATGCATGCACTGTCCTGTCACCATTTGAGGAGGCCACGAGGATGGTGAGCAGTGACAGTGCATGCATCAGTGACACCATCCCTCTTATTCACCTGTTGGTGCACACTCTGCATGGAATAATGGACAGGGCCCTTGAGGCAGAACAGAGGGAGGAAGAGGAGGACTTCCTTACCTCTCAAGGCCCCCTTTATCCAGAAAGTGTTCCTTCTTGCCCGCCTATCACACAGGAAGAGGAGGAGGAGTAGGAGGAGGATTGTTTTAGCATGGAGGTGGAGTCTAGCACTCAGCATCAGCAGCAGTCTTCAAGGGATCAATTACAGTCCCAAGAAACCCATGGACTTGTACGTGGCTGGGACGAGGTGGCTGCAGATCCTGTCGTCCTTAGTGACCCAGAGGACTCTGCACCGAATGTCTCAGAAAACCTACACTGTATGGCCTCCCTGATCCTGCAAAGCCTGCGGAAGGATCCTCGTATTCGTGCTATCAAGGAGAGGGATCATTACTGGCTGGCAACCCTCCTTGATCCACGTTACAAGAGTAAGGTTGCGGACCTTATCTTGCTGGCGCAGAGGGAGCAGAAGATGACACATCTTCGGGAGGCCTTGCAGAAATGTCTGTGCAATGCGTTCCCAGAGACTGGGAGGTTATAAAATCCTGGTCCTGGACAAAGTGTTGCTGAGGCTTCGGTCAGTCACAGAAGGAGCGGTGGAGAAGGTGGCCATCTGACCGATGCGTTCAGACAATTTTTTAGTCCGCAGCCCCAAGGTATGACCGGTTCCAGCAACCATCGTCAGCGTCTGTTTTACATGATGCGGGAATACCTAGGGGTAAGATCCGACTTGGACACCTTTCCCACCGAAAATCCTCTGGCTTACTGGGTCTTGAGGATGGATCACTGGCCAGAGCTTGCACAGTACGCAATTGAGCTACTGGCCTGTCCTGCATCCAGCGTTCTTTCAGAACACACATTCAGTGCTGCTGGAGGCTTTGTAACCGATCACAGGGTGCGCCTCTCCGACTCGGTTGATCGACTGACCTTCATAAAAATGAATCAGGCTTGGATCACCACCAGCTACCAAGCATGTGATGCTGATGTAACTGAATATTTTTTTTTTAAATGTCAGATCCCTTCAAGACTGCCTATGTTGATGCTGAGTGACTATCCTGTTATGCTGAGTGACTATCCTTTTCCTCCTCAATGATCATGCTGATAGATTGTAAGAACATTTTTGGTTCTGGGCACTGTCACCAGTGGCTAAGGCCCAATTTTTTTAAACAGGGGCGTGTAATTACATTTTTTGATGCAATACTTTGCAGCAGGGCTTATTACTGCGCTCCAACTAGAGTATCTGTTAGGGGTTGCAGTGTTGTGGCACCAACACCAGTGCCCAAGGCCTAATTTTTCTGCCCCTGTTTAACAGGGGCGTGTAAATAAAATTTTTGATGCAATACTTTGCAGCGGGCTCATTCCTGCACTCCAACTAGAGTATCTGTGAGGGGTTGCAGTGTTGTTGCACCAGCACCAGTGCCTAAGGCACAATTTTTCTGCCCCTGTTTAACAGGGGCATGTAATTACAATTCTTGATCTAATATTTCACAGCAGGGCCCATTCCTGCGCCCCCCAAAAGTAACTGTGAGGGCTTACAGTGTTGTGGCACCAGCATCACCACCACCACCACCAAAGGCCCAATTTTTCTGCTCCTGTTCAACAGGGGCATGTAATTACAATTCTTAAAATAATATTTCACAGCAGGGCCCATTCCTGTGCCCACCAAGAGTAACTGTGAGGACATACAGTGTTGTGGCACCAGCACCAGCACCAAAGGCCCAATTTTTCTACCACTGTTCAACAATGGTATGTAATTACAATTCTTGATATAATAGTTCACAACAGGGTGTTCCAGCACCCACCAAGACTAACTGTGAGGGCTTACAGTGTTGTGGCAACACCAACACCTAGGGCCCAAATTTCTTCAGAGTATATACGGCAGGCCCCTACTTTCAAACATCCAACTTACAAACGACTCCTACTTGCAAACGGAAGGAGACAACAGGAAGTGAGAGAAAATCTACGCCTAGGATGGGAAATTCTCTTCTGTAAGAGGTGTCTCCTGTCCACTGATGCTTTATCACCAGTCCTTGTTTCACTAAAAAACCCACATTTTCAAAAAATCATTTGTCATTGGGACAGAAAGTGAATTGCAATCTTCTGAACATATGCACACAGACATCAAAACAAATGTTACAGGGGTGATAACCCTACAGTCCCTGTCTTGTTTGCACTGCCTGTATACTGCTGTTCAAAGTATATAGGGCCAAAGGGGCTGGTAATGACCTGGGGGAAGGGGGCGGGGAAACCCATGCTATTTTTCTCAACGATTTTCATCCATATTGCAGGGACCAGACATTACATTAAAGCCGCAAGCAGTTTTAAATGACTTTTTTCTTATAGTAATCTCATTTTGTGCAGGGACAGTTCTAAACGCGTGCCTCTTCACAGGCATACTATAGATACCCAGCAGGTACGATGTTTAAAGGAATTTTTCAAAAAAATGTTTTTCACTTTAAGCATCATTAAAATCAGAAAAAAATACCTTTTTAAAACTTTTTTTTCCATTGATACATGTTCCCTGGGGCAAGACCCGGGTTCTCAAACCCGTTTTACGACAATAACTTGCATATTAGCCTTTAAAATGAGCACTTTTGAATTCGAACGTTCGAGTCCCATAGACTTTAATGGGGTTCTAAAAGTTTGCGCGAACGTTCGGTCCGTTCTAAGGTTCTGGTGTGAACCGAACGGGGGGGGGGTGTTCGGCTCATCCCTACACAGGAAGATGAGATTGTACTAGAGGATGGGATTCCACTGCCTTCTCCTGATGTGCCTTCTTTGTGAGTCCTGTACAGAGTCAACCATATTATTAAGAGTGTGCATATTTATTTACTTATTTATTTATTTTAATGCACTTTATACACACACATCCTTACAAATAGAATCTATGTATAGGTTAATGCTAACTAACCAAATACTACCCTTGTCCCACCACTGACCCCACACAAATTAATATGATTGGGACATAGGCCGCGTACACACGATCAGTCCATCCGATGAGAACGGTCCGAAGGACCGTTTTCATCGGTTAACCGATGTAGCTGACTGATGGTCTCATGTGCCTACACACTATCGGTTAAAAAAACTATCGTGTCAGAACGCGGTGACGTAAAACACATGACGTGCTGAAAAAAACGAAGTTCAATGTTTCCAAGCATGCGTTGGCTTGATTCTGAGCATGCGCGACTTTTTGACCGATGCTTTTGCATACTAACGATCGGTTTTGACCTATCGGTTAGGCGTTCCCCGATGGGGCCCACACACGATCGGTTTGGACCGATGAAACGGTCCTTTCATCGGTTTTGACCGATCGTGTGTACACGGCCATAGGGTTGGAAATCTTTAAAAAATACTTTAATTGTAACTAAAGGCTAAAGACAAATTTGAACAGAGTAAATAATAATTATATCCCTTGACATTTTAATTTTTTCTTGCAGTCTGCACCTCATTTCCCTTACTTCTCGATACAATAGGAAGTTAGAGGAAATCTTCTCAAAGTATGGCAAATCCCCTTTGCTTGTAACCAAAACAAGTGTCCCATTGGAAAATTTCTCCTATATTTCAGTTCCAGTGACACCTTAAAATGTTCTGGTGATAATGGTTATAATGGTTACTAGGACAAACAATAAGGGTAAATTTTCTCAGCTGAAATACAATGAGCAATAAAAAAACTGACACAGGTCCTAACCCCTCACCACTATTCAAAACTGGAAAAAGAAAGAAAAAATAAATCACATTAGATACCACATGGTCAGACTAGTTTTGTCCGACCAAAATCACATTGGAATTCCTACAGAATTCCATCAGAGAAAAAGAGAACATGTTCTCTATCTAAACTCCAACGGAATTCCTCTGAATTTCCGATGGAAATAATCCGATGGGGCATACACCCGGTCGGAATTTCCGATGGAAAAAGTCCATCAGACTTTTTCCAACGGAAATCTTGATCGTGTGTATGGGGCATAAGCCAGCACCATACAGTGTGTGTCATTTGCTGATACTGAAAATCCCTTTTCCTTGGCCAAAAAGGTACTCATCAGACCAACGTTTTACACTAAGGTAAGGGGGGGTGTGTAAAAAAAACTGAATGGTCAATTCTCTTCTACTGTCCTTCTGCTATTTGTGTATTCAGAAAGCACAGGAGAAGCCCATATACAACTGTTTCAGTTGCCCAAGGCTGTTGTCACATGGGTGATCTCTGTAATTCGCATCCACCGGCTCAGTAGGGGATCTCTCCGCTGAGCAGGTGGATGACAGGTCCATGTCTGCTCCGCTTTGCTATGCAGAGCGGACACAGACACAGCCCTGCTGTTTTCTATGGGGCTGTCAGATGAAAATGGACCAACTGTCCATTTTCATCCAATTGTCATCCAATCCGATCCACCGGACAGATGGGGAATGAATCCCCTATCTGTCTATTTTTGGTGGACAGGATTGGATCAGATCCCGGCGGATGTCAGTGGACAAATGCCCACTTACATCTGCCACTTCATAGAGCTATGGATGGTCCGATCAGGTCAACCTGAAAAAGGCAGACCTGATTGGGCAGTTCATACTATGCTGCCAATGGTCCCTATTCCATTTTACTTAATAATGTTTTATGAACCAAGAAGAGAAAAATTTGTATTACCTGAGAATAAGCTATTAATTTATGTATTAAGTTCTTTCCAATGCCTGCATTTTGCTGGCTCATTTACCTTATTTTTAAATTCAAAACAAAATACTGAATATTTACAATTTTAATAACAGGGATTGATTTAAGCATCAATTAAAAAACAGAAACACAAGAAAGCATTGTGTCCAATAATACAATAAAGAATAAAAAATTCTTTGAAAACTGATTTAAAAAACCTTTTTGCCTTGTGGCTCATTGCCAGTTTGTTAATACCGATAGGACCCTGTGAAGATTTTTTTTTTTGTTCTATGAAACTCCAAATTATGTAAAAACGTGGAGTATGCTTTAACCTATTAACAATAAAGCAGCGGATTTCTATTTACACATGTGTGTATTCAAATTTATTGGCGTTCATGCCCCTGTAGGCTTCACTCAGTGTGTGGCACATTCAAACTGAATTTAATATTCTTAATTATTAAGAGATTAGATAAGTCATTCTACACTAAAATGTGCTCAGATCCCCCCACTGCTTTAAAACAGAGGGCAGTATAAATCTCCAAATAATATAGGTTGGTGGAGATTTATCAGGGAGGCTTAATTTTCATGCAGCATTAGAAAAAAATAAAAAATAAAACTGGCATGTTTAAAAACTGCAAGCACAATTAGCGTCAAGCAGATAAATCCTGCTCTAATCCTGTTTACGGTCTACATCAGACAGATGTGCCAAGATTGATTCAGACAGCACCTCGGCTTACAGTAATATTTCTTTTTAAGTGCTGAACGCTATTCTATTTTAGTAAGACCTCTGAGTTTGGTACTCGCTGGCTTTCCTACTATGATGGGCAGCTGTGCTTTTTTTTTTCCCTAGTATAGTTTCAATGGCAAATTTCAAATCGAGACTGATGCCCTGTACACATGACCGGTTTTCCTGACAGGCCAAAACCTGACATTTTTCCCGACATGATTCCTCTCAAGCCTGCCTTGCATACACACGTTCAGTCCAAAAAATGCTTGACCAGAGGGCGGTGATGTCCAACGCGTACGATGGCACTATAAAGGGGACGTTCCATTCAAATGGCGCCACCCTTTGGGCTGCTTTTGCTGATCCTCGAGTTAGTAAAAGTTTGGTGAGAGACGATTCGCGCTTTTCAGCCTTGTGCTTTTCAGTCCGTTACAGCATGATGAATGTGCCATCTCCATTACAAACGCTAGTTTTACCAGAACGAGTGCTCTCGTCTCATACTTGATTCTGAGCATGCGCATTTTTTCCCCTCGGAAAAGCATACACATGAGCGGTTTTCGCGACAAGAAAAAGACATGACGGGAAAAAATAGAGCAGGTTCTAATTTTTTTTTCGGGCATTTTTCGTTTCGGGAAAACTGCTATGGAGCATACACAGTTACACACGACCGGTTTTCCCGACCAATCTAAAAAAATTGTAGTTTTCTCGTAGGGAAAACCGGTCGTGGGTACGAGGCATCAGTATGTATCTAACAATACCTCTACCCCTCCTCTACCTCCAAAGAAGATTTGTCATTGGTGGTAAGAGTTAAATAGCATTATATTTAACAGGATACCTAAATCATAAATGCTGGGAAACAGTAGCTGTTATTTGGAATAACAAGATATTGCACTGCTATCTTTCATGCATGCATATGTAATAGCCACGTGCTGATCCATATCTACAGCAAAATGATATGCCCATAAATAGGAAGATTAAGTCATCCAAGTTTTTAATTCCTTGGCAGCTGACACAGCTGGCTTCAAAGACAGACAAGATAGTGGCATTTTACCTTTACCAGGTAGGCACCCTTATACTATGCAATACATGAGAGTTAACGTTATCTTTAGGGCAAAAACAACATAACATTTACCTTTGCAACATAGCATACACATAGAAAAACAAATCTCTATAAAAAATATTCACCTCCTATGAAGTTTTTTAATTTATTGTCCTTGAACATTGAATTATTGTGGAGCAGAGTAATTTTTTTTTTTACAATTATTGACAGAAATATACTTGTCAAAGTGAAAAAAAAATCTTAAAATCACAATGATTTACACAGAGCAGTCTGGATTCTCCTCTTCTCGGATCCCTCTTCGCTGCTTCTGGCCCCGATCTCTTGTCGAGTCCCCCCCCCCCTTGCTATGGGGGCACCTACGCCGATCTGCAGCTCTGTGTGTCCATTCAGACACAGAGCTGCCATTCGGCCCCATCCATCTTTCTCCTGATTGGCTAACTGACTTTGAGTCACTGCTGTGTCTCAGCCAATCAAGAGGGAGAGACTTGAGCGGCCGAGGGACTCGTGGACATCGCTGGACAGAGATGAGGCCCAGGTAAGTAATAGGGGGTGCTGGGGAGGCTGCTGCACACAGAGGGCTTTTAATCGTAATGCATAGAATGCAAGATAAAAAAACCTTCTGCCTTTACAACTCCTTTAAATAAGTTGTATGCAAGTCCTGATGAAGTCGCACTGGGATGTCAACTTTGAAGTCACAGCAGTGTGAACCGGCAATGACACATCTAAATCATCACTGGTGCAACCAATCTTCTTACATAATTGATTAAATGGAAATTACCTTCACCAGTGCAGTGAAGGGCTTTCAAATGGAGATTCAGTATCGCTGCATAACTTCCATTATGAAAATGAAAAAACACTCCAAGCAACTCTACGAAATTGTATTTAAAAAGTATTAGCCAGGGGATAAATACAAGAGAATTTGTCCTACAGCAAGACAACTGGTTAGATTTGAAGAAAGATGTTCACTAAAAATCCACATGCAACCAGACTGAGCAGTTTTGCAAAAATAAATTGGGAAAAGGTCTTGTGTCCATAGGTGCAAAGTTGAGAGCGCTCGAGACACACACACACACACAAAGATATAATTTCTGCCAAATGTGCATCTACCAAATACTAGTTTAAAGGGGGTGTATAAATTATGCAGGCAGTTATTTTGTGTTTTTCCATCACAATCATTTTAATTCACGTTGCACAAGATCTGTTTTCACTTTTCCATTAAAGATTGTATTTCAATTCACTGTGATTTAATGTTCCATGACAATAAAATATAAAAACTTGCAAGGTACTTTTTAGAAGAACTCTATGCACTGTGTGAGATATTAACAGGTATTGTCTTATGAACAGTCCATAAACAAATAAACAACAATGAAAGGTGCTACTACCCCAAATTAATGGAACTCCTCGTGAGCTGTCGGGTGCAGAATGTGCAGTTACTCAGCTGCCAAAGTGATAAATGGATAAAGGACAATCCGCGGATTGTCCTTTATCCATTGTCTTATAAACAGCCAAGCATGTGGCCTCACTTGCATGCTGTGTAGAGCCAACAGTGGCAATACATACACAAAGTAGGTAAACATAAGTCGCACAATAAATGTGTGGCCTGCAGATAGTTACTTACTACATAATGGAGCGGGTGATGAGTAGATAGAAATTCCTCAAACTCTGCTTTTATCTGGGGCAACAAATTACAATCTTACCAAACCTGCTAGCAACTAATACAAAAAAAATTAAGGGGGGACGGTTCCTTATAATGAAGGAAGGTTAGCTCTTTAGTCCCTGGCCTTTCCCATTTGATGGCCTCAGATTTGAAAAAAACTCTGCCCGCCAACATCTTTGACATGGCCACCACTTACCACAGCACAACTTGTATAATTGTAAATTACCAACAGGACTGGATCATAGAAGCCCAGAGGCTAGGAAGGAGGATATACATTTATCTTTGGGGTGGCTTTGTAACAGACAGCATTAAAAACAGAAATGAGCATGGCAGCCAGAGAACTAGCAATCTTAAGAGAAGGTCAGCTTTTGCAGACCCCATTGTTCTACCATGACAAATTCCTTTTAAAACTTGAATTGACTAATGAAGCTTTGAGGTTGCTTTATATAAAAGCAAGAATAACATTCACTGCCTAACTGTAAGAAAGTAGAATTTTGGCAAGAATACATTTTGGAAAATTAAATAACATATACTGCTATTAATTGCTATAAATTGACCAACTTAAAATCATGGTATTTCCATAAAATATGGAGTTACTGAAATCTCTATAACCAACTACTACCCATCAAATATAATCAATTAAGTCTTGAACCTTCTTTTATTGTACTAAGAATACAATATACTGCTATTAATTGCTATAAATTGACCAACTTAAAATCAAGGTATTTAAATAAAATGTGGAGTTACTGAAATCTCTATAACCAACTACTACCCATCAAATATAATCAATTAAGTCTTGAACTAAGAATACAATATACTGTTGTGTTTCAGCTTTTACAGAGTTTCCCGTTGTGTTTTTATGTACCCATTGAGGTGGGCAAATTTGTCACCTGAATAGGTAAATGTTTTCCAATCAACCCGTTACAAATGAAAAGTCTTGAAAAAGTCTTCTCATATGAATAAACATTACCAATTATATAAAAATGTTCTTTTTTTTGTGAATTTGTAAAGTGAATTTGTTTTTACCTTTGAGACTTATTTCAAATCTATCAAAAAGGTTAAATATTTCAGTATATTATTATTATTATAGTATTATTATTCAGTATATTATTGCATGGAAGTTTGGAAGATTTCCACTCTATTACTGTTGCAGTGACAAGCCAAATAATTCTGGATTTTCTATCACTTTCATTCTCTGTCATAATGGTAAACATGACAACTAAAGAGGATGAATCCTCCTCACAGACAGGTGTTCTAATCACGCTCTATTCTATCCAAAAAAAAAAAAAGTTTGTCTTTATACTCAATTATACTCAATTAGTGTGAAGCATGACACAATTTTATAAATGTATTTCACATACTTTGTTTTTATTTATTAGCTGTATTCAAGAATTTTTATATCTTGCTATATGAGTCCTTATTATTTAAAAAATGTCATGTAGACTGCCGAGAGTGTCTTGTATTATTTTTATAATTTTTACTCATAAAATTAAGAAAAGATAATTAAAAGAATATCTATTATGCTTTGAAATTGCTAAATGCTTGGTGTTGTCAGACACAAAAAAAAAAAAAGCTTATACCTGCTGAACCTTTCAAATGGATGAATTTACTATAAAAAGTGTACACATACCAGCACTCTAGTGTAAGACACTTTGCAAAGCTTTGCATCTGTGGCACAAATTATTACTGTGAAAACATATTTGCATAGGTAGACTTTTCTGTAAAACCAACTTCTAATTTTAATGAATTCATGTTAGAGATCAAGAAAAAGGAATGAAATTGTACATTAAAACAATTATAATGTATGTCATACATTGAAATGACATAATTAAAGTGATTGTAAGGTCTTTTGTTTCCTATAAAAATAAAAAACATATTATACTTACCTGCTCTATGCAGTGAATTTGCACAGAGCAGCCCGGATCCTTCTCTTATCGGGTCCCTCTTCTGTGATCCTGGTCCCTCCCTCCTGTTTTTTTTTTTTTTATCATTAACATTTTTTATTGCAAAGGAAAGAATAATTGTAGTACAAGGATAAAGAATGGTACACATATTTGTGTATCATACAAGTTTAAAATAAAATATATGACTTTGTTAAAGCATATGCTATGCAATAATCACTGAAATATAGGCTAGCCATAAATTTTGTCAATTGAGGTTATAACCCTCCCTCCTGTTCAGTGCCCCCACAGCAAGCAGCTTGCTATGGGGGCACCCAAGCTGAATCACAACTCCCTATGTCCAATTTAGACACGGAGCCCCGACCCAGCCCCACTCCCTCTCTCTCCCCTGACTGACTAGCTAACTTTGATTGACAGCAGCGGGAGCGAATGGCACCGCTGCTGTATCTCAGCCAATCAGGAAGGAGAATCTGGGATGGCTGAGACACTCGTGGACATCGCTGGACAGAGAGGGACCTCAGGTAAGTGTTAGGGGGGCTGCTGCACACATATGAGCTGGGCACATATATCTGTAGTGTTTTCTTATCTCTCTCCAAAGCACTGGGTACCATGTGTTTCTTCTGTCCCGTAGCTCAGCAGCATGATAACTTCTGACAAGTTCTCTGAGATGGGAGATAAAAGCAGCTTGAAGTTTGTGTCGTAGGAGGTTGCTATAAATAGATTAGCAGAGTGCTGCTTGATTCAGAGCAGAGCTTTGCCCATTACTTTCTTCCTTTGCCAATGTGGAGGAGGAGGGGGGAGGTGTGCCTTTCCTCCAATCAGCTGTCTTGGCTGCATGCCAATAATCTCTAATATGAAGTGCACTTTCTAAAGAATATATAAACGTAAAGGGCCAGATCCACAAAAATGGGCGTATATTTAGGCGGGCGTAGCACATCTCATATGCGCTACGCCGCCGTAAATAAGAGTGGCTCCTAGGGTATCCACAAAGAACTTGCTCCCATATGCGGGCCGGCATAACGTAAATCTGCCAGTGTAAGCCCGCGTAATTCAAAGCAGGCTTGGAGTGGGCGTGTTGTATGGTAATCTGGTATGACCCCACGTAATTGACGCTTTTTACGACTGGCGCTTGAGCCGTCCGTGGACGTATCCCAGGGCGCATGCGCAAAATCACGTCGCAAATAGTCAATGCTTTCGACGTGGACGTAATTTACGCAAAGCCCTATTCGCGAACATTTTACGCAAACGACGTAAACAACGGAAAATTCTACGCTGTCCCGACATCCATACCTAACATTGCGTATACCTCAAAGAGGCAGGGGTAACGTTACACCGAAAAAAGCCTTACGTAAGCGACGTAAAAAAATTCCCCCTGGGCGGACGTATGTTTGAGAATCGGCGTAACTAGCTAATTTGCATACTCTACGAGGAAATCAACGGAAGCGCCACCTAGCGGCCAGTGTAAATATACACCTAAGATCCGACGGTGTACTACGACGTACATCAGTCGGATCTAGCCCACATTCAGTGTTGTTTTGTGGATACAAAACAAAGATACGACGGCGCATCGTAGAACTTACTTAGGGGAAAATATCACTATAACTTTACAAGGGCAACGTTTTTAATCCCTTGGGAAAGGTATTCCCATATTATCCTATAGTAGTTATAGATTTAGATATCAACAATTGTATGAAATTCATCAATTCCTTTGTTAAACGTGATTATGATCTTATGCAGTAAAGAATTCCATTTGCAGAAAAACCTCAAAGCCTCGTACACACGCACGGTTTACTCGGCAAGAAAGCTCTGCCAGCAGTTTTCTTGCTGGTTCTTGCCGAGAAAACCGAGCGTGTGTATGAGGCTTAAGTGTTATTCGTTTAATACACGACTGATGCCCCTGCCCCTTTGACAATTCCAAAGCCCGCCTGATCAATTTAAGCCCAAATTATGAACACAAGTGGGCCAGATTCTCATACATTCGCGCTGCTCCTGGGCAGCGGAATATATGAGATCTACGTTACACCGCCGCAGGTCTACAGGTTTACATCCTGATTCTCAGAACACTTACCTGTAAACTTGCGGCGGTGTAGCGTTAGATTGCTCGTCGCAAGCCCGCCCAATTCAAATGGGGCGGGCACCATTTAAATTAGGCGCGCTCCCGCGCCGAGCGTACTGCGCATGCTCCGTCGGGTAAATTACCCGACGTGCATTGCGCTAAATGACGTCGCCCCGACGTCATTTGCCTAGATGTATACGTAAATGGCGTCCAGCGCCATTCACGGACATCTTACGCAAACGACGTAATTTATATTGAATTCGACGCGGGAACGACGGCCATCGTTAACATTGGTTGCGCCTGCTAATTAGCAGGGGCAACCTTACGCGTCGGGTACGCTACGCAAACGACGTTAATTCGCTGCGTCGACCTCGCGTATGTTCGGGAATCGCCGTACTTACCTCATTTGCATAGACGACGGGGAAAAGCGACGATGCGACACCTAGCGGCGGGAAAAAAAAATACATTTAAGATCTGACAGCGTAACAGCCTTACGCATGTCAGATCTAATGGGTACCTATGCGCAACTGATTCTGAGAATCAGTCGCATAGATACCCGGGGCCAGATGAGGTGTTACGACGGCGCTAATGGTGTTGCGCCCTCGTAACGCCTTTGAGAATCTGGCCCAAGTATAACTGATACTAAAACATGTTTTTTTTTGTGGTTTTAGTTTTTTCATTTTAGACAGAGAGGCAAAGGAAATCTCTATTGGGTTTATTTTTGCTATTTCCTATTTAGGAGATTTTCCTTCACTTCCTGCTCCATAGACAACAGGAAGTGTGAGAAGCTTTCTGCAAACAGAGGTAAGTCCTTTATTGGGATAGTTTTCATTGGAACACGTCCCCATAGTTGTTCCAACTACATGTCCATATTGGAACACATAGGCCCGGATTCACAAAGCACTTATGCCAACGTATCTCGAGATACGCCGCGTAAGTATAACTATGCGCCGTCGTATCTATGCGCCGTGCCCACAATCTGAGATACGCCTAAAAATAGGCTTCCTACGACGACGTAACTTGCCTACGCACTGCTGGGGCTTTACTGTACTCAGGCCCCTGATGATCAGTGCTCTGATTTCCTGTCCTGGTCTCCCCTGCGAGGAGATGTCACTGATCGCCTCTCTTCACAACACACTCTGTCAGTGTGAGGCAAGGAGATCCGATTAACGGCACTTCCGCATTTACATGTGACCAGCTGTGAAAGGACACAGCCGATCACATAATTAAAGAGCCGCATCATCGGCTCTTTACAGAGATCGGGGGCGAGCCGTGATCTATAAACATGGCACAGGCGCAGTTGAGCGGTCGTTCTGCCGTCATGTGACGTCCTCCTAGAACGAGAGCAGCATTGTCATTTGATGGTGGGAGAGGGGCAAGTGGTTAAACAAGGGGTTTAAAAGGGGCCCAGTCTATATTATATTGGAAAGCATCTCTATATCTCTAAAGAGAAAGTAAATGGTCTCAATCAACCTTAACTATTTGTCATCCTTTTGCTGCTAGCCGGAAGGTATATTATGTTTACTTGTATTAATGTTTTTCTTCAACTGCTTCCTGGTTTCTGGCCTAGCCCAAAATAATTAAAAAAATCCCAGGAATCTTCATGAGCATTTTTTTATTTCATCTTGAGCAGGGGCTTTCTCAGCTAAGCACACCCTCCTGCCTGCATGTTTGGGCAGATAGATTCCAGGAAGTAAGTGCTACATGAATCATCTGCCCTCACTCAAGATGGCCAGAAAAGCTAGCAGGTGTTTTTTAAAGTTTCTTCAGCTAAATAAAGCATGGAGACATGGATAAAAGGAAGAGTTTGCTTTGAAAATGACAAATGAATTAAATAGTGTTTTTTGTTCGCTTTAAAAAATGAAGTGAAATATGCTTGGTGAATACTAGTGCCGATGGAAAGACTACAGCAGCCAATCTTTTTCCAAGTTATCAATAGCACCTATTCTTGATCTTCTGCTGAATGCCCATGAACTGTATTCAATTACATATAATAAGATAGATGGAATATACAATATATGTGGCACTTGCTGCACCTTTAATCTCAAATTTTATTTAGTGTCTATTACATCCAAGTAGTTAGAACAACATGTTTTTCAACCATTAGCACAGTCAGCTAAAGCGCAGTGTATTTAATACCCCTTTGTACCAAAACAAAGTGCTCAGGTTTCTACAAAAGAACACCACATTCAATTACAGTTATTTAATGCTGATGTCAGGGATTTTTATGCAATTTGTTTGCCAAATGTTTGTTTTTCTAAGAATCAGACTCTAGTCGGCAAAGATTAGCTTCTAGGAGACGCAAAATTGTGTGGAGAGAAACATCTGCTACTATGTATGTTCTAGGCTTATACATTCCAATATCTAGGCAAGCTAAATGGTTCTTCTGGCAGTATACGGCACTTTATGGTAAATATGCAATTTTGTAGTGTCTTAATCAATAAGATCGCATTTTATCATATCATTAGCCATGGTGTTAAGCAAGCCATCAGAAGTAGGCTTCCAGCAGTTTAGGACTAAAGACTAGGTGAATTGGGACAGTTGATTTAAATTGTTATGGGTTACGCCTGACTGGGGAGTAATTGAAGTGAATGGGCTGTATATCTTATTAGGAAATCTACAATGAATTATGGGGAGAGACTCCCTATACGGTCAATGATGATTTGAACATTTTGTAACAATCATATTTCTTATCTGTAACTGAACCGATCATAAGTGACAGGGGGCTGGGAATTGTCCCCATAATAATCTGGAGGTCTAATCATAGGAAATACAGGCAATTTGCTTTAAACATTATTACATGTGATGCCAACACAGTGCATTAAACCTGTTTTTTTAGGGCTGTTACTGATCAAAAATTTTCTGTTCGATTAATCGTTTTTTTTTTTATCGATTAATCGACTAATTTACATTAATTATAATGCACATACAGATCCAACTACTTTTAGCTGATCTCCTCCTTGCAGGCTGATTCCCAATGCAGCTACCAACCACTGGAAAAATGGAGAGCAGGATACAACAAACACACAAAGGCAGCGCTGGATGGGAATAGCATTAAAACTTTTATAGTCTTAAAGTAGGTAACCAAATAAATATTGCACTGGAGATAAAATCGATGTAGCTATATAAACTGTAAAAATGGTGCGAGTAATACCAAACGGTACCAAAAGCAGTCATAAAAAAACATGTAGCTAAGTATGATACTGGTATAAAAATGTGTACAACGATACCACTGCTGAATCCAGATGAGGAGAGGTTAACATCAGTCCGTCGGCATGTAGATGTCCCATGAAGGGAACTATCACAACTCCCAGTGGATGGTTGTATCATCCCCGGTTGATAGAGGGAAGTGATAGAGGGAAGTGTAACAGCCCTTGCGTGTGGCAGATAGTGAGGTCCCGCTGGCATGCAGATATGAAGGCACAGCAAAGGAGCCCTTCAGATGGACACGGCAAGCCCCGCCGGTGTCCGTGACGTTACTGGATCTCCGACGGAACTCCCTGAAGGCCCAGAAGCCGGCGGAGAGGTGAGTACCAATCAAAAGAATTTTAATCGATCAAAAATATTTTGATCGATTAAAAAAATTAAAGATTAATCGATTAATTAAAAGTTAATTTGCACAGCCCTAGTTTTTTGTATAGGTGCAATTTTATAGAATCTTATTAAATTCAATTAGGGACCTAAAGCTGAGTTCCAGCCTTTTATTAGGTTTATTAAAAGTCAGCAGCTACAAAAAGTGTAGCTGCTGACTTTTAATAAACAGACACTTACCTGCTCCACGGTCCAGCGACGCGGCTCTCCGGAGCTCCGCTCCTCTACCCCCCTCTTTGCCGGCGCCTCCATTCACTCTGTGGGCACACGGGCGTGACAGCGTTCGGCTTCACGGCCGGGCATGAGCGAGTGGCGCTGTGCACCCTGAGTGGACAGGTGATCTCCTCGGACCTGTCACGTGTTCCAGGAGGATCGCTCAGAGGGAGGGGCGCCTAAGGCGTGAGAAGGAGTCGCCGAGGCGGTCTCTGGGCGGAAGAAGGAAGTGGGACAGGAAGTTCCACCCTTACCAAAGCCCCCACTCCCCCCCCCCCCAAAAAAAAAACATGCCAAATGTGGCATGTAAGGGGGCGAGGAGTGCTTAAAGCGGAAATTCCACTTTTGGGTGGAACTTCACTTTAAATCTCCCCATTTTATGTTGACATTTGTGAGAACTCTATACTAATGATAAAACGCAAAAAAATATTACAAAAGACACACAGTAACAATAATACATTAATCTGACCTTTCTTCAAAACACCTATGAAAATCTACAACAATTGTACAGCTTTCTAAATGAAAGATTTGAGCTTTATGTACTTTGAGTTTTCAGCCCAAGTATCAGGAGGTCTTACACTTATGTAAAAGCAAAACATTTTTTTATTAATTCCCTTTGTAAATTTCTTGGCATTTAACCACTTGACCCCTAGAAGATTTTACCCCCTTCATGACCAGAGCATTTTCTGTTATTCAGCAATATGCTACTTTAATTGGCAATTGTGCAGTCATGCAACACTGTACACAAATGCAATTTATATAATTTGTTCACACAAATAGAGCTTTCTTTTGGTGGAATTTGGTCACTACTGGGTTTTTTTATTATATAAATTAAAAAAGACCAAAACATTTAAATTAAATTATGATGTACTGTTAAAAAAGATATCCAATAAAAAAAAAAAAATTTATTTCTTTACAAATGCAGGGCAAAATGTATTCTGCAACATGTGTTTGGTAAGAAAAAAACAATAGGGGGCAGATGCACAAAAGAATTACGCCGGCGTATCTATTGATACGCCGGCGTAATTTTAAATCCCCCGCGTCGTGTCTTTGTTTTGTATCTACAAAACAAGATACGACGGCATCTGGGATCGACCCGACAGGCGTACGTCTTAGTACGCCGTCGGATCTTAGATGCAATTTTTCGGCGGCCGCTAGGTGGCGTTTCCGTCGAATTCCGTGTCGAGTATGTAAATTAGCTAGTTACAGCGATCCACGAACGTACGTCCGGCCGGCGCATTTTTTTACGTCGTTTGCCTTTGGCTTTTTCCGGCGTATAGTTAAAGCTGCTGTTATGAGGCGTACTCAATGTTAATTATGGCCGGCGTTCCCACGTACAATTTTGAATTTTTTACGTCGTTTGCGTAAGTCGTTCGCGAATAGGGATTTGTATAGAATGACGTCACCGTCGTGAGCATTGGCTTGTTCCGGTTAATTTCGAGTATACGCACTGGGATACCCCTACGGACGGCGCATGCGCAGTTAAAAAAAAACATTGTTTACGTCGGGTCACGACGTATTAACATAAAACACGCCCCCATTACATCCATTTGAATTCCACTGCCTTACGCCGCCAAAGATACACTACGCCGCCGTAACTTACGGCTCGAATTCTTTGTGGATTCAAAATAAAAAAAATAAGTTGCAGCGGCGTAGTGTATCTTAGATACGCTGCGCCCGGCGGAAGATTACGCACAGGTACGTGGATCTGCCCCTAGGTGTATAATAATTTGTTTGTGCAAAAGTTATAGCGTCTTCAAACTATGGTATATATACTGCAATTTACACAGCTATGATTCTATACTCGAAATTGCAGTAATCAGTTACTTATAGTGGGACTTTAATAGGGTGGCAGACAATCTGGTGCTAACAGACACTTTCTGGGATGGTCACTAACTGACACTGATGTCCCTAGTGACACTAATACAGTGATCAGTGATAATACTGTACACTGACACTTCACAAATAACACTGGCTGGGGTTAACTGTGTGCCTAAAAATGTGTAATGTGTGCGGCTTTTAATTTGTGATATGGCTGTTTTTTCACCTTGCTTTTCAGGGAGAAGAAAAAGCCAGATCACTGTTCACAGTATATAGGGTTACGTGTTTTTGAAAACACGGGACTCTGGTTGTGATTGGACACATCCGATCAGCTGCCAAACTTGTGCTGTGTCCAATCACCCAGAAGAAGGTGTCACGTTCATACACGTGATCGTGCCCATATCTGCTCTACCAGCAGGTAGTTAGAGTGCATACAACTTCACATTATTACTAAATTATGTGAACACATACTTTGCAAAGTGAACCTCCACATTACTAGCCTCTATTCGGCTTCTATTCTTTCAGTAAATCAATCTGTCTCCCAACTCCTGAAGCTGAATATAATGACAAATAACAGAGCCCAATATTGGGAAGAAATATAAGCAACCACAGGGCTCTCTAGTTTTGCCACTTTTTTGCACTCTCATGCCGTGTACAGATGGTCGTTTTATGCGATGTAAAAAAACAACGTTTTCTGTGAAGTAAAAAACGACGTTTTTGAAACTTCAATTTTCAAAAACGATGTTGCCTACACACCATCGTTTTTTCACAGTGCTCTAGCAAAGCGAGGTTACGTTCACCACGTTTTTCCATTGAAGCTCGCTTCATAACTAGCTTCTGGGCATGCGCGGGTGTAAAAACGTTGTTTGAAATGTTGTTTTTTGCTACACACGGTCAATTTCTGTGAAGTAAAAAACGACACATAAAATTGAAGCATGCTTCAATTTTTTTTGGTCGTTTTTCAGAAGACATAAAACGACGTTTTCTCCCACACACAGTCAATTAAATTGACGTTTTTAAAAACGTCGTTTTTTTACATTGCATAAAACGACCGTCTGTACACGGCATCAGAAGTTGAAAGTCAGTTGACAAATTACCAAATGTCATATTTGAGGTGACTGTTGTCATGCAAGTTGAAATGTCATTCTCAGATGAAGTAAAGCGAAATAAGACAGCAGATCAGTAAGTTTGCAAAAATATATTATTATTACTATTTAAAATATACACAGTCCTCCTCGAGTCGTCTCTAACTCAACCCCATGTCTTAAAAAAAAAAACATAGTGCTCACTCCCATACTGTATTGCTTGCACCTATAGGTGCCAGCACTTGCCTGTGAACTTCTTAGTCCCCTTTCACACGGTCGGACTATTTAGGTCCGCCTGTCAGTTTTGACAGCGGACCTGAACAGCCGCTTCATGCAGTCCTATGGAGCGTCAGATGTCAGCGGAGACATGTCCGCTGACATCCGACCCGATCCGCCAAAATCAGACGGATGGCGATACGTCCCCATCGTCCATGGCGAATCGAATGAGATGTGATGAAAACGGACACCAGACAGAGGCGCTGCACAAGCCCCTCCCCGCTAAGTGAGCAGAGAGGGACTTGTCATCTGCCGACTCAGTGGAGATCAGCGGAGAGATCCCCCTCTGAGCCGGCGGGAGCAGGCGGACTCCGTATCGACGAAGTCCACCTGTGTGGAAGACGCACTATAGGGTATACCAGGAACCTATAAACCTAGTGTGCTCTGCTGCTTCTATAACACTAACCTGTTTCTACAGCCACATGCTATGTTCTGCACCTCATTATTTTAAACTGAGGCCACACATCACAATAATGACTCAAAAACAAGGCTTAGGTGATGGGAAGGGGCAAGCCATTGTCAGAGACCATAAAGGCTGGATGCTGTTTGCACAACAAAGCATCTTGGCGTTATATTTATGTGACACCACATATTCGGTCTCTGGCAACAAAGTGCCAGTGTTTGAATCACCAGTAATCCTCTTACCTTGTCCTATGCTCCCTCATTGATAAGACCAGCTAGTAGTTAATCTGCTCACTTACTAGTGATCCAAATTCTGAAGCATTCTGGCCAACAAGGGGGAGAAATCCATTGGGTAAAGCAAGTTGAACTTTGGTGGTCTTAGACTGAACACCACATAAAAAAAATAAAATAAAATATAGATTCTTCCCAGATATACTTTTTTAGTGGTGTTAAGTTATAATAATTTTAATGAAGTACTGTACATGATCCTTTATCTACAGTGATAAATATATAGAAAATGGTGACTGCGCTGTAGGGAAGGGGGTGAGGAAAGGGGCTGTGGATGGAATAGACAATGAAAAGAAAAATTACTATGATACTGCAATATACAGTAAAAACTGAGTGCATATAAATGATACAGTGAACGAACACCTATGGTGCTGCAATAGGTAACAGTGAAAACTGATGAATACAAAAAAACAAAATGCATTGAAAAAAGTGCATATATAATATGAATAACAATTAGGAATGCAATCACACATGTTAAAAAATGCCCCATCCGTAGAAGTGATCAAATATGAAAGTCCAATAAATAGTCCACAAAACAGTGTCCAGATGAAACACCTCCACCAAATGCAGCATGCTAAATTGAATCTTCAGTGATATCACCTCTGAGTGCACTAGCAGCTCACCTCACTGCTGTTTGTCCAAACAGCTAAAAAATGTCACAGGTCAAACTGGATGTAGAAACTGGCAGACACCTTCTCCTTAATTCCTAGGGCAGATCTCAGTAGGCGATATATAGCATTAAAGAGAGAAGATAAACACAGAGTGCATGTAGCGTAACACTGTGAGGGAACCAGAAAAGATGGACCTCTCTGTGGGAGAAGGTCATGTGAGCCTGTATCTACAGTGTTCTTCAATCAAAACATTATACAAAAAATAAGCTGCAACTGTTTGGCATGCACCACTTCTCTCTTTTAGCTTTTGGGAGTTGTGAATTTTGAAACCTGCAATAAACGGTTATCATGGAGTCAAAACTTTATAGCCATATATCCCCTCTGCAGATTGCTATTTCCATAGTTACATAGTTAGTCTGGTTGAAAACAGTCCATCCAGTTCAACCAATAAAAGGGGGGGGGAATCATACAAATCATATGCACAATCCTATACTCACAGTTCATCCAGAAGAAGGTAAACAACTTCAGCAAAGCATAATCCAATTTGCTCCAGCAGGGGGAAAAAAATCCTTCCGGATCCCCCATGAGGCAATTGGAAACTCCCTGGATCAACTTTACCTATATATGTTAGCATACAATTACATTATGTGCATTTAGGAAATAATCCAGGCCTTTTTTAAAGCAGTCTACTAAGCTCGCTAGAACAAGCTCTTGAGGGAGTCTATTCCACATTTTCCCAGCTCTTACTGTGCAGAAACCTTTCCGTATTTGGAGATTAAATCTCTATTCCTCCAGACATAAAGAGTACCCCCTTTTCCTCAATGATGACCTTAAATTCAATAGCACAACACCAAGTTCACTATATAGACCACTTATGTATTTATACAGTACATGTTGATCATATCCCACCTTAATCTCCTCTTCTCAAGAGAGAATAAATTCATTTCCTTTAATCGTTCCTCGCAGCTGAACTCCTCCATTCCTCTTATCAGTTTGGTTGCCCTTTTCTGCACTTTCTCCAGTTCCCCGATATCCTTTTTGTGAACTGGTGCCCAAAACTGAACTGCGTATTCCAAATGAGGTCTTACTAAAGAATTTCCATTATTAGTAGGTGTTTTCTGATATCTACAAGTATCTCAAGAGCCAATTCACCCATGTCTGCTTTCCTATAAGACATGTACATTAAATGTGCAAAAAAAATACTATATATATATTTATATAAACATATTTCAAAGATGTGCACTACTATATACAGTACATATGTGTTTTGAAGGGCCTCATAGAAAATAAAAAATGTGATAAGTCCAGAATTTTATAAATATAAAATATAACTTAAATAGTGTTTGTTTAAAGTACTCAAACCTGCTGTACTTCCCAATAGGCTGTACAATGCTAGATTTGTAAATGAATTAAAATGATAATACCGCAATGAATATGTTTAATACACTTATCTGGTGTTCAGTTTATGTGCGCACTTCCTCGTTATTGATTAAGAAATGATTAACGTTTAGCAGCAGTGCTCTGAATCCCAGCTGATCAGGTTTCTGGTGACAAACGGCTGAATCCACATATTGACAATATTTACCAGCAATAAGCAATGATGACCTGGGAAATAGCTAGCCTTTCAGGCAGTCAATGGAGGAAGACAAGTCACATGAAACTTCAGATACCACCACAAATCTAACAGATGTTTCAGGGGTCATCTGTGCAAAAACACAGGCATATGTGCAGGAAATGTGACACTATCATGGAATCAGTTGGTGTCTAAAATAATGGCACTTTCTTCTGGCTGTGTGGCAATATATGTATCAAATGCACAACACATTCTATCTTTGTACTATGTGCAGTAAAAAGGTGAAAAATAGGAGGTTTAGACAAAAGCTCCATTGCAAGATGAGAGGTTTGGGAAAGCAGTTCTAGAAACAGGTCATCTTTTTTCTCTTATGCCGATTAAAGTATCATGTACATAGCAGGCGACTAAAGATGAAAATTGTTGGAAGGATTTACAGTAGACGGATCCTGGATCCCTGGCTTTGAGGCTCTCCCATCTTACTCTCATTTAGATCTCACTATAGCTGATTGCTTACATATAAGAGAACAGCACCACAGGCACAGATAAAGAGTGATAGATAAATTACCCTGGAATTGGCCGAGGCACAGGTTTATTTAAGATTTAAACTAAGGCTTTTAACTTTTTTTTTTTTTTTTTTTACTACTACACATATACAAATTTTGCTTTAGAAAGAAACATTTTATACAAGAGAATGGATTTTCAGAGCACCATGGATATTCTTGAAGCTGGGTTCACACTATTGTGAATTGGATGAGAGTTCTCCCCATCCAATTCGCAATAGCAGGAACCGGTTCACATATCTTTGCTGCGGGTCTGGTGCGAATTTGCGAATTTGCACAGAAGTCCTGTGTGTCCTTTGGTCCGTTTCAGGTACGAATTCAGCCAAATATCCGGACTGAAATGAGACCTGAAACGATGAATGGGGAGCCCCTAAAAGTAGAGCCAGTACAGGTTAATTTCAGACATAATGTTAAAAAGAAAAACTGTGCTGTTTCACCAAATAAAACAAGCGGCAACTCAAAAGTGAAATACACACCAACTGCGCTAATAGTGAATCATCAAATATGCTTACATGTGATTAATAAAACAGTTTTGATAACACAAATATTTTTGTGCAATAAATATAATATTACATAAACCAAGTAACAAAAAGTCTCTTTCGTGAATGTTCAAGTGAACATGAATATTAAAACACCCTGTGAAAGATCTTCAATGAAGGGTAAGTGAGCCAGACATTATTGGAGACTTGGGGCCAGATCCACGAAGCAATTACGCTGGCGTATCTATTGATACGCCACGTAATTGCTAGGTAGCTCCGGCGTATCTTTGTTTTGTATCCACAAAACAAGATACGCCTGAAGCTGGGCTAGATCCAACTGGCGTACGTCTTAGTACGCCGTCGGATCTAGGGTGCATATTTACGCGTCGAGTATGCAAATTAGCCAGATACACCAATCCACAAACGTACGTACGTCCGGCCGGCGCATTTTTTATGTCGTTTCCGTAAGGCTTTTTTTGGCGTAACGTTACGTTATGAGGCGTAGCCAATGTTAAGTATGGACGTCGGGCCAGCGTCGAATTTTCCGTTGTGTACGTCGTTTGCGTAAAACGTTGGCGAATAGGGCTTTGCGTAGAATGACGTTCACGTCGAAAGCATTGGCTTGTTGCGGGTTAATTTGGAGCATGCGCACTGGGATACCCCCACGGACGGCGCATGCGCCGTTCAGAAAAAAGATAATTTACGTTGAGTAAAGACATATTAACATAAAACACGCCCCCATCTCATCCATTTGAATTGCGCGCCCTTACGCCGACACAGTTACACTACGCCGCCGTAACTTACAGTGCAAATTCTTTCAGTATACGGAAAATATGCTGAAAGTTACGGCGGCGTAGTGTATCTGAGATACGCTACGCCGGACGGAAAAATGCGCGGAGGTACGTGGATCTGGCCCTTGGTGTTTTAACCTGCAGAAAGTGGCAGAGGAGGTGGCAGAGAGGCCACAATATCACATACAGCTTTGTAATAAACAAACTTGCCCCACTTGAGCTGTACAGACTTGCTAACCATTGGAGGACCATAGGACCCAGGCTGGAGCTCCAGGAACACCCGGCTCGTTAGCAATTTGATATGTTGGGAGGACCATAGGACCCAGGCTGGAGCTCCAGGAACACAGGGCTCGTTAGCCGTTTGATACGTTGGGAGGACCATAGGACCCAGGCTGGAGCTCCAGGAACACCCGGCTCGTTAGCCATTTGATACGTTGGGAGGACCATAGGACCCAGGCTGGAGCTCCAGGAACACCCGGCTCGTTAGCCATTTTATGTGTTGGGAGGAGCCCAAGACCCATGCTGGGTATGAGTGACAAGCTTTGACAGCTTGTATAGCTGGTAAGCCTTCATTCTGTACGATGGTGGATTCAGAGTGTCTCTCGTTCATTGAAGATCCTTCACAGGGTGTTTTAATATTCATGTTCACTTGAACATTCATGAAAGAGACTTTTTGTTACTTGGTTTATGTATTACTATATTTATTGCAAAAATGTATTATCAAAGCTGTTTTATTAATCACATGTAGGGTTGTCCCGATACCGATACTAGTATCGGTATCGGGACCGATACTGAGCATTTGCACAAGTATTTGTACTCGCGCAAATGCTCCCGATGCCTGACCCGATACTTTTTTTCCCCCCGAGAGCTGGTGGAGAGGGGGTGGAGTGCGGGTGGAGAGGGGGCGGAGAGCGGAGCAGAGCAGTCCTCGTATGGAGGAAAGGAGAGCTGCTGCCACTGCCACCTAGTCCCCTAAGACAAAGCCAAGTCGTCCCCCCCCCCGCTGCTGCCGACATCTAGTTAATTTGCGCTTGGGGAACACAACAGCTTTCATTTAAATAGCTGTGTGTTCCCCGCTGCGCCTCATGTATAGACACTCCCCCTTGCCCCAGAAACTTTGATAAACAGATCACCCGTCCCAGGATTGGACGGGTGATCTGTCTATCAAAGTGCCCGGGCAAGGGGGAGTGTTTATACATGATGAGGCGCGGCGAGGAACACACAGCTATTCAAATGAAAGCTGTTATGTTCCCCCAGCGCTGATCAACTAGATGTTGGCAGCGGCGGGGGGGGGGGGGCTTGGCTTTCTCTTAGAGGACAAAAGGCTGCATTAGGGACATGGCTGCATTAGGGACATGGCTGCATCTAGGGACATAGCTGCATTAGGGACATGGCTGCATTAGGGACATGGCTGCATTAGGGACATGGCTGAATTTAGGGACATAGCTGAATTAGGGACATGGCTGAATTTAGGGACATGGCTGAATTTAGGGACAAGGCTGCATTTGGGGACACAAGGCTGCATTTGGGGACACATGGCTGCATTTAAAAAAAAGTATCGGTAATCGGTATCGGCGAGTACATGAAAAAAAGTATCGGTACTTGTACTCGGTCCTAAAAAAGTGGTATCGGGACAACCCTAACCACATGTAAGTATATTTGATGATTCACTATTAGTGCAGCTTCTATTATGTTATAATTGGTGAGGGGACACACTGGATAACTTTGCTGCCATTGTGGTATTGCTGGGTGTCTAGCGCATCCCGATACTGCAAAAGAGGGGTGGGCTCCCTCCAAGCATATCTTCCCTCAATCTATCCATTATTATATATGTGCTCCAACTCTGGAGACTGTCAAAATTATAGAGATAGGAATGCAGTACACTGGGGTACCGTGACGTGGTTGCTGCAGCTTATATATGTATTTTCAGATGTGTGCAGACTAAACCCCTTGGTTTTAACCTAAACTGTTAAGCCCTGTACACACGATCGGATATCTGATGGAATCTAATCCGATGGATCTTTTCATCGGATATCCGATGAAGCTGACTTTCATCAGTCTTGCCTACACACCATCGGTCAAAAATCCGATCGTGTCCACGCGGTGACGTAAAACACTACGACGTGCTGAGAAAAATTAAGTTCAATGCTTCCGAGCATGCGTCGACTTGATTCTGAGCATGCATGGATTTTTGACCGATGGATTTCCCCACAGACAATTGTTTTTTTCACCATAAGAAAAATTTAAAACATGTTCTATTTTTTTTCACCGATGGATAAAAAAACGATGGGGCCCACACACGATTGGTTCATCCGATGAAAACGGTCCATCAGTCCGTTTTCATCAGACGAACCAATCGTGTGTACGTGGCTTTAGGCTGGATTCACACCTATGCATTTTTAGTGCTTTTTGCATTTTGCAGATTTGCACTACAGAATGAGTTCCATAGGAAACCATGTTAAATGGACTGTAGTGCAAATCTGCAAAATGCAAAAAGCACTAAAAATGCATAGGTGTGAATCCAGCCATAGACAGCACAATTCAGTTTGTTGCAGGCAGGTTGGTTAGTGAGCTGGGAATTTTTGTTTGCTGTTTTTTTTTAAATGGCAAATGTACAGGTTTTGCAGGTCATGTTTTTAACTAATTTCTTTAATTACTAACATCTAATAATTTAAATGGGATGTCAGGACAAAATGAAAAAAACAAACAAATGCATTACATTTTTTACAATATCTGCATATTTCCTCATGTTTTACTACTTGAAAAATCCTGAAAAAATTCAGACCCCACCCACTTCAAAAACTGGTAAAGCTATAAAAGATTCCTTGAGACAACACAGGAAATGTGCACAGGACAGCTATAGATTTCTAAACACAAGAATAAAGGGGGGCTGGATACAGAGATTCTAAAGCCAGCCATAGATGAATCAAAATTCAGCCAAGTTCAGTAGGGACCAGCCAGAAATTTCAACTTATCTATGGGCAGGCTGGTCATACAGAAGTCAATCTCTCAACAACTTCTGTACAACCAGCCTGTTGGAAAATGTTCGCTCTATGGGTGCTGCCAGCTATAGCCGGAAGTGCTGATGAGTGTATTCTGATGGCAGGCAAGCCTCATTGCTGTCAAAATACAATAGCTAAGCGAGAAGGATTCCCCCATCTATCTTATGTGTGGATGGAGGAATCTATTTTCTTTCATTCAAAACAAAAGAACATGAATCATATAGTATCGTACGAAAAATGTCGTCCGGTGGAAGAATCGTACGATAATCATTAGTACAGAGCTTTCGAGAGCTGATCATGACAGTTCATCCAATATTATTTTATTGCACATACCCAAAAAAAATTCTCGTACGGTACCAGATCGTAGATCGAAGATTATCAGGGTTGATATTCAACAAAGGATGAAAAAAAAGAGGATGACAATTTAATGATAAATAATTATATACAATGCCATCACATGCAGAACAAAAAACAAGATGAATAATGTATACCATTTCAAAAGTCTACTTTACTGGCCTACTTTTTGACATATTGGTCAGAAAAAATAAGCTACATTTTAAGATAAGATATTCTTAAAGCGGGAGTTCACCCATTTAAAAAAAAAAAAAAAATCTCCCCTTAGCTTCCTGCTCGTTCGGTCTAGGGGAATCGGCTATTTATATTAAAATATGAGCAGTACTTACCCGTTTTCGAGCTGCATCTTCTTCCGTCGCTTCCGGGTATGGGTCTTCGGGAGCGGGCGTTCCTTCTTGATTGACATTCTTCCGAGAGGCTTCCGACGGTCGCATCCATCGCGTCACTCGTAGCCGAAAGAAGCCGAACGTCGGTGCGGCTCTATACTGCGCCTGCGCACCGACGTTCGGCTTCTTTCGGAAAATCGTGACGCGATGGATGCGACCGTCGGAAGCCTCTCGGAAACCTGTCAATCAAGAAGGAACGCCCATTCCCGAAGCCCATACCCGGAAGCGACGGAGAGGATGCGTCTCGTAAACGGGTAAGTACTGCACATATTTTAAAATAAATAGCCGATTCCCCTAGTAATAACGAGCAGGAATCTAAGGGGGAAAAGTGCCCTCTAAGGGTGAACCCCCGCTTTAATAAGCTGAAAAGAGATAATGTCAAAAAGTTTGACTTTTTTTCTACATAAAAGTATAACGGTAACAGATGTGTAGAGAACTTCACATACTTTAGATAACTGCATGCTGAGGGAGAGGCAATATAAGTGCTTTATACAGGTAGCAGGTGCAGGATAAACGTACGTGGCAACCTATTCTATCCGTTCAGGTCAACTATATACAAATTAACCATCTGCAGCCCAGTTGTCAGTGTCTGTGGATTGCGCATTCTCCGGAGTACTGAATAAGATCCAAGGGCCAGATTCAGGTACATCTGCGGCAGCGTAACGTATCGCATTTACTTTACGCCGCCGCAAGTTTTACGGGCAAGTGCTTGATTCACAAAGCACTTGCCTGTAAAGTTGCGGCGGCGTAGCGTTAATCCCTCCGGCGCAAGCCTGCCTAATTCAAATGATCCGTGTAGGGGGCGTGGATCATTTAAATTAGGCGCGTTTCCGCGCCGAACGTACTGCGCATGCTCCGTTTTGAAATTTCCTGCCGTGCTTTGCGCGGCGTCATTTTTTGAACGTCAAAGTGAGTTACGTCCTTTCCTATTCACGGACGACTTAAGCAAAAAAAAAAAAAATTTAAATTTGACGCGGGAACGACGGCCATACTTTAACATGGCAAGTCTAACTATAGGCCACAAAATAGCAGCTCTAAATATACGCCGGGAAAAGCCGACTAGCGACGACGTAAGAGAATGCGACGGCCGCGCGTACCTTCGTGGATCGCTGGAAAAAGCTAATTAGCATACCCGACGCGGAAAACAACGCAAACTCCACACAGCGAGCGCGAAAGTATTGCACCTATGATCCAAAGTCATTCGAAGCCGTACGCCTGTCGGATCAAAGCCAAAAGCCGCCGTATCTTGGTTTGAGGATTCAAACTAAAGATACAACCCGGCAAATTTGAAAGTACGCCGGTGTATCAGTAGATAAGCCGGCGTACTTGTACTGTGAATCTGGCCCCAAATGTTTAGATGCAGTACAGTGATGCAGAATTGTTACAAGTTAAACCTCCAGCCTGTGACTGGACAAGGATGCAGCAACACTAATAAGGTCATCCTTGTGGCTTTTCCTATACCTCCCAGTAGTCCCACAATGTGCGGGACTGTCCTGCATTTTTACCCTACTATTGCTGTCCCGTATACAGGGGCTGTGTCCCGCTAAGGCTGTGCCTTGTACACCGCACCCACAGCTCATGCATATGCAAATTGTCACTGGATTTGCATAACTTACATATGAATGAGTCAGCTTCTGTTTTGCATATGAATGTGCTACATCTGCTCATTTATATGCAAATGATCATGGAGACACCACAACCGCCCCACAAATGCATGCAAGGTATGCAGATGCAGCAAGTTGGTGTGGCATTTACGGGGTTAAAACAAGCAGTGAGGAGGAATTATAATGCCTCTTTTCAGAGGTACACCAATTTAGCTGCACATGAAAACTTAACCTAAAGCCAGGTCTTAGACGGTTCGAATCTTGGCCGGTCCCTACTGAACTGGCCGAGATTTAAACCATATATGGGCAGCCTGAATGTACTCAAAGTTAATCGATCAACTTAGGTACAACCAGACTGTTGGATTTTACATGTGATAATTGCTAGGGGCTATTATAGTCATTAGCAGTAAACACTGGCCCAGATTCAGGTAGATCGGAGCAATATTTGCGTGGGCAAAGAGCAAAGATTTTTCTCTGCGCCCACGCAAATATTTCGATTTGCCCGCGATTCACGGAGCAGTAGCTCCGTAAATTGCGCGGGCGCTATGCTAATTAGCCCTGCGTAAGGGCGCCTAATGTAAATGATCCCGCCAGGGGGCGGGAATCATTTAAATTAGGCGCGCTCCCGCGCCGAGCGAACAGCGCATGCTCCGTCGGGAAACTTTCCCGACGTGCATTGCGGCAAATGACGTCGCAAGGACCTCATTTGCTTCTAACTGAACGTGAATGGCGTTCAGCGCCATTCACGAATCACTTACGTAAACGACGTGAAATTTAAATTTCACGAGCGGGAAGCGCAGCTATACTTTAGCATTGGTTGCCCCTGCTATTAGCAGGAGCAACCTTGCGCTAAAGTTGCCGTACGGAAACTCCGTACCTTGCGTGCTCAGGGCCCGCCCAACTTTTGTGAATCGGTGGTAGTATGCAATTTGCATACTATACGCCGATCACAATGGCCGCGCCCCCTAGCGGCCAACGCAAGAATGCAGCCTGGGATATGAAGGCATAAGGAGGCTTATGTCTGTCATATCCTAGGCTGCAGTCGGTGTAACGAGGTTCCTGAATCAGGAGCACTCGTTACACCGGAGCAAGTAAGCCCTTGCGCCGCGCAACCTATGGTTGCGCGGGCGCAAGTGCTTCTTGAATCTGGGCCCCTGTGTTCTCCCGGTAGGGACAGCTCCTCCTGTCCAGAGCACCTGTGGATGCAGAAAAGAAAATCGCTCCATCTATGGTCAGCTTAAAGGGGTTGTAAACCCTCGTGTTTTTTCACCTTAATGCATTCTATACATTAAAGCGGTGGTTCCCCCTTAAAAACAACATTTTTTTATTCCACTGCCCCCCCCACATTCCATCACGATTAATGCTCTTAATATTTTTTTCCTGCTGTACATACCTTAGTTCAGCATCTTCACCCGTGCATCCGGGTTGCGAGTCCCGCGGGAGTGGGCGTTCCTCATAGGCTGCTGATTGACGTTTTCCCCAAAAACGAGCTCTCCCCCCGTCGCGTAAGCCGCGTCACGGTTGGCGAAAGGAGCCGAACGGCGAGTCGGCGCTATACTGCGCATGCGCATCGCCGTTCGGCTCCTTTCGCCAATCGTGACGCGGCTAACGCGACGGGGGGAGAGCTCGTTTTTGGGCAAAACGTCAATCAACAGCCTGTGAGGAACGCCCACTCCCGCGGGACTCGCTACCCGGATGGACGGGTGAAGATGCTGTACTAAGGTATGTACAGCAGGAAAAAAATATTAAGAGCATTAATCGTGATGGAATGTGGGGGGGCAGTGGAATAAAAAAGTTATTTTTAAGGGGGAACCACCGCTTTAAGGTAAAAAAACTTCTGACACTGACCGCCCCCCCCAACCCCCCTGTTTTACCCACCTGAACCCTACGTTCCCTCGGGAGAGACGCGCTCTTCCTCTCTGCCTGGTGTTCTCTGCTATTGATTGGATAGATTGATAGCACAGCAGCCATTGGCTTCCGCTGTCGTCAATCAAATCCAATGACGCGGGTGCCGGGGCTGAGTGCGGCACTCTGTCTATGGACGCAGATGCTGGACTAGGGAACCTGCAAGGTAACCCCCCCAGGAAAGCTCTTTTCCTAGCTGGTTTTACAATGCGGGGAGGAGCTGCGAGCGCCGCTGGGGGACCCCAGAAGAAGATGACCAGGGTCATACTGTGCATATGCATATTTTCTAAACAGAATGCAGGTTCTTGCACCCTAAAGTACTCGCGTTTAGATGAATACATTGTTTAGCCACGTACAGTTCTTCTAATGGCTTATGCATGTATACATGGGCGTCCGCTGAAACTTTTTCGGGGGGGGGGGGGGGCTTCGGGATCGGCAATACATAGCCGCATTTAACACGGCCAGCTGGCAGTGTGAAATAGCTCTTGAGATAATTCAGCTTTACTCCATGCCCATATAATTATAGCCTAGAGAATGTACAGACCCCCCTTCAGCACAGATGGACCCCCCCCTTCAGCACAGATGGACCCCCCCTTCAGCACAGACCCCCCCTTCAGCACAGACCGCCCCCCATTCTGCAAAGATCCCCCCATTCTGCACAGACCCCTCCATTCAGCACAGATGGACCCCCCCTTCAGCACAGACCCCCCCCATTCCACACAGGTCCCTTCATTCAGCACAGACCCCCCCCCTTCAGCACAGATGGACCCCCTTTAAGCACAGACCCCCCCTTCAGCACAGATGGACTCCCCATTCAGCACATACCCCCCTTCAGACAGCCCACGGCCGCAAGACTCTTCAACACCTTCTCGATTTTCCAGGGGGGGTCAATTTCCCCCCCCCCTTGCCCTATGGAGCGGACGCCCATGCATGTATACATACATGCGTTTACACATAAAGCTTTGTTCAGATGGGCGTTGGGACCCAACAGTTTACTGAGGAGGAACAGGAAGTGAGAAATTCAGACAAAGAAAACAAAGAAAAAAAAACATTTAGAAGGGAAATCGAAGCAAAAGGCAAGTAAACCAACAATGCACTAGCTCAGGGATCCTCAAACTACGGCCCTCCAGCTGTTGCGGAACTACACATCCCATGAGGCATTGTAAAACTCTGACATTCACAGACATGACTGGACATGATGGGAATTGTAGTTCCTGAACAACTGGAGGGCCGTAGTTTGAAGACCCCTGCACTAGCTTAAAGGAACCTATTTAGAAAATAAAAAAATTAACCTTTACAACCCCCTTAATAAATGAGGTAAAGCATCACTTTGCAAAAAATAACCAATCACATGCAAGGAAAATAAACAAAATAACATTTGTGCTTGCACATGATTGGACAATGGAAGTCTGCAGCCTAAAAACACATATATGTCCATTATATGTATATGTTCTATAATGCAGAGCAATATACTGCCATTACTTTCAACTTCCTGCATACTATTCCATTACAAGGCACTGCTGTAGAAAATGACAGATGTCTTAGTTTAGGTATCCAAAACAGACTAAGAGTATCTATTTCAATCACATCTGTTCCCAGAGAGCCCGAGCAGAAGAGGATATACACTCAGAATTAATTATGTTTCAGGATCTTTCTGCCTTTGTTATGGTGTTTTAAAGCATGCTACCCTGATCTGCATGACGGGCAAATTTGGTGTCTTAAATTAAATCATAGAAAGTAGTGTTTTGGAATACGCAAAAAGAAGGCTAGAGTGTTCTACTTTAAGGCTCAATGTGGATGGGACGTTTTACAACCTCTCCTAAACGATTCAACTTGACAGATGGTAACTGACATTTAAAAACTTCAGATTTGCCGCGTTTACATGCCGCGTTTGCGTTTAGAAGCGTTTTCAAATAGTCAAAAAATTTAAAACGCCTGTAAACGAAACGCGGGTTTCAAATGCCTCTAAATATTTGTCCTGAGTGCATTTTTTGGCTTTCCAAAAACTGTTTCTAAACCCAACTGCCTAGAAATGACTATAAACGACCCTGTGTACATGTACTGATAAGATAACAAAGAGGAGAGTTCAGGAGCAGTTTAAAAAAATGCCCAACTGCTCTCAAACATTTGTTTACCAGCAGCAGTGTACATGAGGCCTTAGGCTGCATTCACACCTCGGCGTACAAAATCGTGGCGTTTTGTCCCGCGAATTGCGGCGACAAATAGCAGCGTTTTGTACCGTGATTTGCGGCGACAAAACGCAGCGATTGTGAATGCAGCCTTCACCCCCTCTATGGAGATGGTTCACATCTCCTATGCCGAACGCCGAAAGCCGCCTGAAAAAAAGGTCCGGGACTTTTTTTCAGGCGGCAGGCGTACGGCGTTCGGCGTGGAGATGTAAACCATCTCCATAGAGGTGCATGTTAAATCATCCCTCTGGCGTCTTGGGGCTGCAGCGGCGTCGCACTACAGGCGTATATACGCCTAGGTGTGAACGGGGGCTTAAGGTACTTTCACACTGGGTCGGCGAGTCCGTTAGCGGTAAAGCACCTCTAGTTTTAGGGGCACTTTATCGCAGTTTAAACTGCGATTTTTGTATGCGAGTGGGATGCTTTAAACCCCCGCTAGCGGTCGAAGAAGGGGTTAATAGTGCCCGTGTATCGGCACTCAGACTTTCACACTGGGGTGGCATAAGAGGCAGTTTTTGGGGGCTATTTTTAGCGCTAAAACACCTAAAAACTGTCTCAGTTTGAAAGTACCCTTATAAGTTGATTTTTGAGGTCAGAGGAGAATGGGCAGACTGGTTCAAGATGATAGAAAGGCAACAGTAACTCAAATAACCACTCGTTACAACCAAGGTATGCAGAATACAATCTCTAAATGCACAACATATCGAACCTTGAAGCAGATGGGCTACAGCAGCAGAAGACCCCACAAGGTGCCACACCTGTCAGCTAAGAACAGAAAACTGGGGCTAAAATTCGCACAGGCTCACCAAAATTGGACAACAGAAGATTGGAAAAACATCCTGGTCTCAGAAGTCTCGATTTCAGCTGCGACATTCAGATGATAGGGTTAGAATTTGGTGTAAACAACATGAAAGTATGGATCCATCCTGCCTTGTATCAATGGTTCTGGCTGGTGGTGGTGTACTGGTGTGAGGGAAATTTTCTTGGCACATGTTGTACACCTTAGTACCAATTGAGCATTGTTTAAAATAGGGTTGTCCTGATACCGATACTAGTATTGGTATCGAGACCGATTCCGAGTATTTGCGGGAGTACTTGTACTCCCGCAAATGCCCCCGATGCCTCATCCGATACTCCCCCCCCCCCCCCGCCGCCGCCGCTACACCGCATCCCCGTTGCTGCCGCTTGGTTAATACGGGCGGGGAACATTACAGCTTTCATTTGAATAGCTGTAGTGTTTCCCGCCGTCCTGCGTATAGACACTCCTCCTTGCTCGGGTGAACTGTCCAATCCCGAGCAAGGGGGAGTGTCTATACGCAGCGCGGCGCGAAACACTACAGCTATTCAAATGAAAGCTGTAATGTTCCCCACCCGTATTAACCAAGCGGCGGCACGGCAGCATGTAGGAAAGGGGGACATGGCTGCATATATGGGGGGGACATGGCTGCATATATGGGGGGGCATGGCTGCATATATGGGGGGGACATGGCTGCTTGCATATGGGGGGGGACATGGCTGCATATGGGGGGGACATGGCTGCATATGGGGGGGACATGGCTGGATATGGGGGGACATGGCTGGATATGGGGGGGACATGGCTGCATATGGGGGGGACATGGCTGCATATATGGGGGGGACATGGCTGCATATATGGGGGGGGGACATGGCTGCATTTGTGGGGGGACATGGCTGCATTTGGGGACACATTTTTAAAAAAAGTATCGGTATTCGGTATCGGCGAGTACTTGAAAAAAAAGTATCGGTACTTGTACTCGGTCCTAAAAAAGTGGTATCGGGACAACCCTAGTTTAAAAGCCACAGCCTACCTGAGTATTGGTCCTGACCATGTCCATCCCTTTATGACTACAGTGTACCCATCTTCTGATGGCTTCTCCAAGCAGGATAATACACCATGTCACAAAGCTCAAATCATCTCACCACTGGTTTCTTGAACATGAAAATTAGTTCACTGTACTCCAATTGCTTCCACAGTCACCAGATCTCAACCCAATAGAGCACCTTTGGGATGTGGTGGATTAGGAGCTTTGCATCATGGATGTGCAGCCAACAATTTTGAAGCAACTGCGTGATGCCATTATGTCAATATGGACCAAAATTTCTGAGGAATGTTTCCAACACCTCCTTGAACCTATGCCACAAAGAATTAAAGCAGTTCTGAAGGCAAAAGAGGGTCCAATTGGGTACTAGCAAGGTGTACCTAATAAAGTGGCCAGTGAGTGTATATTGGACTGGAACTCAAGAATAGAGACACTCTGCTGTGCAGACCTCTTTCTGAATGGGACCCCCAGGTAAGCTCTGTATTTCACTCTAATGCTACCGTGTTTTCCCGAAAATAAGCCTGGGTCTTATATTAATTTTGGCAACAAAAGACACAGTAGGGCTTATTTTCGGGGTAGGTCTTACCATGTAATGTGCCGTCTTCTCTCCCCCTCTCTCTCCCTGCCTGACAGGAATCCCCAGTGTAAACTGAGTTAAAATGCTTGTAAAATCCTATAATCCACTCTATTACAGTAGTATACAATGTACAATGTGCGTGTTTCTGTAATATAATTGTGCCAAATACCTTCGTTATAGCGCTTCTGTGACCCGCCGGAGCTCTCTTCCCCGCAATTATATTACAGAAACACACACATTGTACATTATATACTACTGTAATAGAGTGGATTATAGGATGTTACAAACATTTTAAAATAGGGCCTTTTTTCGGGGTAGGGCTTATATTGCAGCCCTCCTGGAAAATAACGCTAGGTCTAATGCCGAGTACACACGATCATTTTTCAGCATGAAAAAAACGTTGTTTTTCAAAAACTTCATTTAAAATTATCGTGTGTGGGCTTCACATCATTTTTCAGGTTCTGAAAAACGACAAAAAAAAAAAATTCAAACATGCTGCATTTTTTAACGTCGTTTTAAACAATGTCGTTTTTCGGGTTGTAAAAAATGATCGTGTGTGGGTTAAAACGACGAAAAAAACCTGCGCATGCTCAGAAGCAAGTTATGAGACGGGAGCGCTCGTTCTAGTAAAACTACCGTTCATAATGGAGTAAGCACAATTATCACGCTGTAACAGACAAAAAAGCGCAAATCGTCTTTTACTAACACGGAATCAGCTAAAGCAGCCCAAAGGCGAATGTAACTTCCCCTTTAAAGTGGCGTCGTACGTCATCGCGCTTTGCTAGATCATTTTTTAAAAACGATGGTGTGTAGGCAACATCGTTTTAATGATGAAGTTGGGAAAACATCGTTTTTTAGACATGCTGAAAAACAACGTTTTCTTTCATGCTGAAAAATGATCGTGTGTACGTGGCATTATTTTTGGGGTAGGTCTTATTTTCGGGGAAACACGGTATTATATTCACTTCAGAAAATGTTTAAAGCCTAGTTACAGAAGCAATAAATTATTGCAGTTTTGTAATCATTGAAGCTGAACTACTGTTTTCCAACTTTCAGTATTTGCACACCCCTGACCACCTAGTCATTTCTTTGGACATTTGCCTATATGGCTGCCCCCCCCCCCCCCTCCTCCACAGCCCCCGGAAAGAACGATACAGACTGTTTAAGGATCTTCTTTTGTTTTCCTTTGGCTTCATTTCTAATGGGGAGATTTATGGGAACCAAGAATCTACTTGAATGTTTACCCTGTTTTGGAAGTTCATTAGGACGAATATGCACAATTGTAAGTTTTGGTTTTCCCTCTTCTTTCTTTGCCTGTCCCCTCCCCCTCTCTTTTTACCTCCCCTTTTCCTCCCCTTTCTGCTCTGATTCTCAACAACCCTGTTTTTAATATCAGATGTTTATATATATCTCCTGAGGAAAATGAGCATTGTCTTGCGAAACGCGTAGAGTAATTTATCATATATACATTTACACCTTGGGCTGTCAGTTATACCTTAATTTATGTATTTATGGAAACCCATGCATATGTGTATGTACTCATATCTACCAGAATTATTTTTAATTGTATGCATTAACCACTTTAAGACCGAGCCTGTTTTTCCGACTCTGGGACAGATTCTCGTAGTTTTGCCGTGGGTGTAGCGTAAGCCATTTACACTACGCCGCCGCAACTTACTGGAGCAAGTGCCGTATTCCTCAAGCACTTGCTCCGTAGTTTGCGATGGCGTAGTGTAAAAGGCCCGGCGTATCCCCGCGTAATTCAAAGGGGGCGGCTTGTATTTAAATTAAGCGCGCCCCAGTGCCGATCGAACTGCGCATGCGCCGGGCTTAAAATAGCCCAGTGCGCATGCTCCAGTTCTCGACGGAAAACATCAATGACGCCGACGTGTGCGTCATTGACGTAAAGTCGTATTCAAGAACGACTTAGGAAAACGACGTACCCGACGGGAAAAGACAACGCGGACCCGACGCCATACTTAACATGGCATACGGCGGACTGGCGTAAGGTTACCCCTCATATAGGGGGGTAACCTTACGCTTACGCAAACGACATAAACGACGGCTACGCGACGCAAATTTTTTCGGGAATCGGCGTATCAGGCTCATTTGCATAAACAAATGAGACCTGAACGTAAACGCCACCTAGCGGCTGACGGAGAACTACATTTAAGATCCGACAGTGTAAGTGACTTACACCTGTCGGATCTACAGCGTATCTATGCGAAAATGATTCTAGGAATCACTCGCATAGATACGCGGGTCAAAAAACAGAGATACGACGGTGTTTCCTGACATACACCGTCGTAACTCTTCTGAGAATATGGCCCTCTGTGTTCACAAGTCAAAAACATGTTTTTTTGCTAGAAAATAACTTAAAACCCCCAACAAACTTCTAACACCCTAGAGAATAAAATGGCGGTCATTTTAATACTTTTTATCACACCGTATTTGCGCAGCGGTCTTACAAGCGCACTTTTTTTGGAAAAAAATAAGACAACAGTAAAATTAGCCCAATTTTTTTATACATTGTGAAAGATAACGTTACGTAATTGATACCCAACATGTCACGCTTCAAAGTTGCGCCCGCTCGTGGAATGGCGTCAAACTTTTACCCTTAAAAATCTCCTCAGGCGACGTTTAAAAAATTCTACTGGTTGCATGTTTTGAGTTACAGAGGAGGTCTAGGGCTAGAATTATTGCTCTCGCTCTAATGATTGCGGCGATACCTCATGTGTGGTTTGAACACCATTTTCATATGCGGGCGCTGCTCATGTATGCGTTCGCTTCTGCAAGCGAGCTCGTCAGGGCCGGGGCACCTTTATTCCTATTACAAAACATCCCTTGTAATAGAAAAAAAGCAAGACAGGTCCTCTTGGTCAAAAATACCTCACATCTCATATTTTGACTTAAATGCAAAAAAAAAATTGCCATTTGAAAAAATGACAACAAAAAAATGGCCCTTTAAGACGTATGGGCGGAAGTGACGTTTTGACGTCGCTTCCGCCCTGCAGTGATATGGAGATGGGTGGTGGTGTGGAGAAAGCCTCTTGAGGGGGGAGGGGGCGGACAGGAGTGTCAGGACGCCCACTAACACACAGCTCCTTTCTCTATCTGCAAAGTAGAGAGCGTCCTGACAATCCTGCTTGCCTGCTCCCCCCTCAAGAGGCTTTCTCCACACCAGGGAGAAAGCCTTGCATTACGGTGTGTAGTTACAGACAGAAGAACAGCAAGTGAGGATTTCTCAGAAGAAATAAGGACATTTAAAAGCAAAATGGAAGGATGAGGTAAGTGAAGGAGGACTGCACTAAGGTAAAGGAAGCTATTTAGGGAAAAAAAATTCCTTTACAACCCCTTTAATGCATAGGGTGCATTAAGGTGAAAAAACAGGAAGGTTAAACCCCTTTAAACTTAAAGGGGTTGTAAAGGTACAATTTTTTTTTCCTAAATAGCTTTCTTTACCTTAGTGCAGTCCTCCTTCACTTACCTCATCCTTCAATTTTGCTTTTAAATGTCCTTATTTCTTCTGAGAAATCCTCACTTCCTGTTCTTCTGTCTGTAACTCCACACAGTAATGTGAGGCTTTCTCCCTGTTGTGGAGTGTCGTGCTCGCCCCCTCCCTTGGACTACAGGAGAGTCAGGACGCTCTCTACGTTGCAGATAAAGGAGCTGTGTGTTAGTGGGCTTCAACATTTTATGAATATGCTTCAACATTTTCTGTGAATTTTTTTAATCCCCTCCGCTAAGTGTCTCTCGTGGTCTATTTTAGCTGCCCTGATTGTACTTTAACCTCCCTGGCGGTATGATTCTTTCAGAAAAAAGGTGCTGAAAGCGGTACCATTATTTGCAAGGAAATTCGAGATTTTCCTAGCTTGTGACGGAAAATATTGATTATATGAAGACAGGAGGCGAGTATCTTATGCATTATCTTTCTTTAATAATGCCCATAGCAGAAATACAGTAAACATTTATTGTAACTTAAAAGAAAAAATTCAAAGAACTACCCTTCCCAGCAGTCCCTGGGCCAGCGTAGCCCCTCCCAGACTGTAGTCTATATAAGGGACTGTCTGAGGTAACCTATTCCTCTTTCTTCATGCGAATTAGTGTAAACAGGAACCGAAAGTCCAATTAGACATCTCCGCGGCTGCCGGGAACCTTCCGACCGGAACACAACATCTGAATCTGGAGGAAACGAAAGGACAAGGCCAACACGGACCAACTTCATCCGGACCAACTTCATCCCAACGGGGACTATAGGAAAACCAAAACCATTCGGAGCCGACCGGTCAGTCGTCTTCAGGAACATGGACCAACGGATTCAGTCAACGGCATCCCGACTCCGGATCTGGAACGTAGTAGGAGCCTCCATCTGCGGTGAACTAAACCCATGGATCGAAACGGAACAGCAATCCCGACGGGGTTAGTGAAAACGAACTGCCGGGGCGTGCCAGCCTCCGACTTGCAGGGTGTGTGGTTCAACAGTCTAGAACGAGAGAGAGACAACCTCGTGACAGGGTTGGGTCGGGAGGGAAGATACTCGCCTCCTGTCTTCATATAATCAATATTTTCCGTCACAAGCTAGGAAAATCTCGAATTATACCTCAGACAGGAGGCTCATATCTTATGCAAGTTCAAAGCTATAACAATGCATATATAGATGATAACAAATGAAACAACTACAAAATTGATATAGATATGTGTTCCTCCGATCCAAGCAGAATTGGCGGAAAGCAATCGTGGTTACCAGTCCGCCGCTAGCCGTAAATCCTATAGGGAGCCGCCCGGGGTGATGACCTAGGAGCCACCGCTCCTCTGGAGGGGTGGGCGCCCAACGGGGTTACGTAAGACCCTGCCATTTCCATGATTGATCGTACCCCTCTGGCTAGCGTAGCTGAGGAAACCGGAAACTGAGGTTTAGCGTAGGAATGAGAAGTAGGAAGAGATGCGAAGATCGCAGTGGGATCGTGAAGGACTAAGAAATCCGTAGACAACAGAGTACGATGTGCGGGGAAGAACGGGTAGAAAAAAACGATGAAGTCCCGCCGCTGTCCTACGCACGACGGAAAAACCCAGACTCTCCGAGGCGGGAGCCGACGCCTGGAATGGCCAACGTCGTGACACCCGATATGCGTCTGACGGAATCAGACACGAGGGGGCAGTAGCTCAAACGACAATAACCTCCGACAGAGTGAGATTGTCCCCCCAGTCCTGGCGCGTGGTCAGGACCACTGATCACCTCCCAAGAGCGTTGATACCCTGGGTGTGATGGGCGTTGAAACTTAACGCTTACTAAGTCGGTACACCATGGGTGTTATCCCACCGGTAGTAAGTCTACAAGGGAGCGGTAGTCCGAGTTCGCAGCGCGGAAGGCGCAGGGGAGCTATAGGACCTCCCGGACTCAAACGAGTCCACCAGGTAGTTGGTCATCTCAGACGAACGCCTTCATGAGGTTAACTTGTCGTTGATCACCAACTAACCCAGAGTCCTCCGGATGATCGAAATGTATATCTAGTCCCAAGGCCTAGATCAAGGCAAGTGGAACCCCCGTTATAAAAGAAAAGGTCGCTGTCCGTGACCGACACCCCGAAAACCCAACCATGCGAAGAGAAGTAGGACGTGCGTCGTGAATAGAGGGTGCAGATCCCCGTACAGACTGGGGAGAGAAAGGATCCCATAAGGGAGCAAGGGCCAGGAACACTGACCGGTGCAGTCGTCAGTCGATGGAATTGGGCGGGTAACGAGAATTCCAATCTAACACCATAGCGGAAGTGCCTGGGGTACATTTCGCAGCTGGAACGATGTCGCGTTCCAGGCAGAAATGTCAGAGATCTTGCTAGATCCGTTAGGATTTTGGGTCAAGGACCCCCCAAGCGAAGGTCGTACTGGACCGCGGATACGGTGTCCATACGCAAGAACACACCGTAGGTGGACGTGTGTGGCATTAGAGTCCTGATGGCAAGGCGGTCGTCAGGATTTCCACGTGTGAACGTGCAGCAGAGACTCCGCTGTGGGCCACGCCCCTCCTGTGGACGAGGGACCGCATCAAGTACCCCAACCGAGGTGGTTGGCAACCTATTCCAAGATGAATCCGTCGTGGAGTTGCAGGTGGACCTGCCGTGCCGTCTGTCGACCTGACGTAGCCACCACCGTAGTTCAATTATGGCTTCCGTGTCCAGAGTGACGACGTCTGCACAGTGAAGCCCCTGGCAAAGACGTAGGGACTGAGACTCTGAAGGTCTCGATAGTGAAAAGAAGCTGGACAAATGGCCTGGATTAACGCCAGAAACAGGCCGACCAGGCGAGCCAGTCCGCGTAAGGATACCCGTCGTTATCCCAGCACGATACTGACCTCGTGCAGATGGCGGCCAAGTGGTCATGGGTAGCCGAAGGAGCACTAGGTTGGTGTCCACCAAGAACCCTAAAACTCTACCTCCTGAGATGGGGAGAGGATAGACTCCCCGTGGTCTATGGGGGACTGTCCCGGAGGCGTGTTCGTTCGCCAGGCAAGGGGTACGAGCCATTAAGAGTAGGTCGTCCAAGTAGATAATCAACCTCACCCTTTGTGTCGCAGAATGTCGTCACTGTATACGGTAATTACGAGAGATTTCTCAAGTTACTACCGGGCGATAACCGCCCTCCTTTCCTGAACAGGAAGACGTTGTTGGGGAAACCCGGGGAGAGCGGGTCCGTCTCCACTATCGTTTGGGTGAACCAGAGGCCCTGCAATTCGTTGTCTATTAGGGCGGTGTTCAGGTCTGAAGACCGAGGAAAGAGGGACTAGGTCCATCTCCGGTCCTATAATCCTGATAGACCGGCACTGTACCGTGTTAGACTTTGATGACGTTTGGGCTCATCCGGGATGGAATAGAGCCCTACCGTCTTGGAATATCTTAATCAGCGTGATCCCGACTAGCCTGCCCTCGGTGGTCGGACCGGGGTCTGATTCGGCTAGGTGAGACAGCTGGGGAACAAGCCACGTTAAGATTCGAGCGGCGGTGTCCAGTCGGACCCGTAGTGTCCACGCATCCCAGGAGGCGACCGCCCGTTGGGCCCAGCCCCGATTTGGGACAGGTCAGTCGGCTGTTCAGCGGCGTGGCCTGCTCACTAAGGTGTGGGATGATGGTGATAGGTCCCAAAGATCCAAGGCCCTGGTCTGTATGATCCGAAGGACCTCTCTATTCCCAGCTTGGGGGATTTCCCGTGTATGGTGGGATACCCCCAGGGTATGGGGTTCACCTCGGGAGTGTGCACAGCCATAAATGGTAAAGGAAGGGGGTTACGCCCTGAAAATGATTCGGTGAGTTTTTCGACCGATCTCCGGGGTCCATTATGTGATGTATTGGATCACCTCGGGCGGAGGTGCCCCATCATCGGAGTGTGGATGGCATATCGCCCCCGGATCTATAATGGCTCTCTACGAGAATCCATAGAGTGTCACCCTGGGAACAGGGTTGGCGTCGTCATAGAGCGCCATGTGCCCACTGCCCTAACACTCATCATCATTCTCATCATCTACAACCTCAGACTCAAGGTGTTAGCCGCCTCAGACTCCGCGGACAACTCTGAAAGAGTCCACGAATGGGTCTGGCTTAGTCCGTCTAACGGATCGCTGCCTCTGCATGTGCATCTCCCCGAGGCTCGGGGGTCGGTCGGAGTCTGGGAGGGCAGTGGGTCGGCAGTCCGGGTAGGGTACTGCCTGGGACATATTATTTACTTCCCCTGTCGGGGAGTCAAGGGCCACAGAAACGTGGCAGCGTTTTGGAACGCCCAGCCCTTCTCAGGGGTGGTAGACCGTTGCCGGATGGTCCGGGCATATGGTGTGCAGGCGGGGGTAACCGACGCCATGGTCGTAAAGATTGGTCTACCGATCAGTTTTGGCAACTGTGTAACACTGTTGAGATTTGGCCTCCTAGGACTGTGTCCACCCTATCCGGGGTACCGGCATGAACAATGCCATGATATTCATTAAATTGTAGAATCTTTGTACAATTCAATACAATTTTTTTATACATATTTGTATAATTTATTTATATAATGAATATATAATTTGTATAATCCATCTATAATTTATTATTTGTAAAATTGAATAATGGATTTAGTTATATATTATAAGTAATAATATATATTAATAATAATATCATTAATAATAAATGTATTTATTCATTCAATCCTTAGATAGTTATTTAATACATTATTTATTAGGAGTATGTTGTAGGGAATAAATTCCCTGGAGATAAACATGCTATAATTTCTTTATTTAATTTATTGATTTATTGATCTATCTACATATTGATTATTTATTTATTAGGATAAATAAGGTATATGTTCTAGGGAATAAATTCCCCAGAAATATAATTTGGGTATATATTGAATTATTTATTGTAGATTCGGTTATTTAAATTATTTAATTTAATTTATTTATTTATTTATTTATTTATTAGATATTGATTCATTGGAATGAAATATATATATTTATATATATATATCTGAAAAGATGTACTGCCATCTAGTGGTTGAAAGCATGGTGAAACAGCAGCAGGTTCCTGGCTACGACACCGCTGGGAAGGACATCCTGCGGTGTGAGGGGAGCCTGACGAGATTCTAACTCCAGAGGCGAAGTCTCGCGAGACTACGGCCTCTGGAGTTCTTATTGGCCCGAGGTTGTGAGGGACGGAACGGTCGATGAGAACCGTTCTCCCCCGTCTCGCTCTCGATACCGAGAGAGGCACCGAAAGAGAGGCGAGGAGGAGAGGAGCGGCCGCGGCGGAGACCCCGCCCCCCACCTGAGCGCGCGAAGGGGAGCGTGGGGAGGGAGGGGGGGTTTGACAGTTGCCCAGGCATGGCGCCCGCCGAGGGAGCGAATGAAAAACAGCGCGGATCCCGCACGGACGCCGCAGTGCTCCGGCGTCAAAGAAAGGGAAAAAACCCGAGCAAAGAATCAAAGAATTGGATACAAACAAACGTGGCCTCTCAAACATATCTGCCTGACACCGCTCCGGTGTCAGGCAGACAGAAATAAAGCACAGAAACGGGGGATAGCAGGGAGAACCCCCAGTATTCCACATCTTCCAAAAACTACAGAACAATCAATTCCGACAAAATACCTGACACCGGGGCATTCGGTATCAGGGAGGAATTCCAGGGAAACTCCCCATGTTCCACAATACCTCAAACATATCAGTCAAGACTGAACAAAATCACCCGACACCGGGGCACTCGGTATCAGAGACCATATATACAATCAAACAATAAAGGTACATGAAACACCTATCTTGTAAATAATAAAGATACAAGAAGTACCTATCCTGTAAATAATAAAGGTACATGAAATACCTATCTTGTAAATAATAAAGGTACATGAAATACTTATCTTGTGTGCTCTGCCATGAGCAGAAAGAAAGAGGAATAGGTTACCTCAGACAGTCCCTTATATAGACTACAGTCTGGGAGGGGCTACGCTGGCCCAGGGACTGCTGGGAAGGGTAGTTCTTTGAATTTTTTCTTTTAAGTTACAATAAATGTTTACTGTATTTCTGCTATGGGCATTATTAAAGAAAGATAATGCATAAGATATGAGCCTCCTGTCTGAGGTATAATTTGGTGATTTGTACTGTAGGCCTGTAATTTTTAGGAATAACTCACTTAAATCTGACCAAAACCACTTTTGACATAAAGGGACACTTTTGGTTGCTATGGACAATCTACAGTTTGCAGGCAGAAAGAAAAGTTTTTATTATATAAAAGAACATGCAGGACACTGGGCAGACCACTAGGGACAAGGGGTGTGTGTATTTTTTACATACAGTACTGTAATCTATAAGATTACAGTATACTGTATGTAATGTGTTTGTTTAAGTTTTTGAATGTGGCGCCGTTTTCCGCACCTGTGCGTCGTAACGTCGCAGGGAACGGAGATCGGCGGCAGAGGAGGACTCTGTGTGAATCGAGCGAGGTCCTGCTCGCTCACACAGCGCGGTGGCATTGCTGGATCCAGGGACAAGGTAAGTAAACACTCCCTGTGGATCCAGCGAGGCGAGCCCGAGTCTGACTCGGGGTTACCGATCGCAGCATGAAAATCTAACCCCGAGTCAGACTCGGGAATACCGCCAGGGGGTTAACATTTCTTATTGCATTCCTTGAAGTGATGTAATGCTGACAATGACCCCTCTGCCTTATATTTTTTAAGTGTCCATTTCCTTCCTCCTTTTTATGCCTTTTAACAATAAAAGTTTAGCTACCCAGGTTTAACCTTTATCCACTTACCATGATCCATCAATGGCAGATGCTACAATTTCCTTCTGCCGCCGTGGCAGAGGGACTCACAGAGCACACCAGAAGGATTTCTAACAAATTTTTCAACATTATAGCTGAGCGATTTGTAGTTCACTCAGATCTTCCTGAAGCCTTGTAACATAAGATCCATACCTCTGTTTGGACATGAGGCTGGTGGTAAACAATGAATGAGCCTGTGCATTGCACCTGATCACAATTGCAATGCTCTGCAGGCCCAAAAGAAAACAAAAAATGCAAATTTTTTATTTTATCAATGTTGGTGCATAATTATTATTATTTATTTTTCAAAAGGGTGGACAATGTCTTTAGCATAGCTTATATGGTATGCAGGAAGGGAATTACAAACTGTGTATGCAATAATTACAGAGTATTTGTTTTTTATTTGCAAAGTTTGCTGTCAGTTCACGGTTCCTAGAGAACAATTAAAGATCAAATTAATAACTTCCTTGTTAGAGAGAAATAATGCCAGGATCCTTGCTTTTCTTCTTAGCTATGCTGGACTGTTTCCAGGTGGCAGTATTATAAATTAGTTACCTAATGTTTGGACGCTACTCTAATAGGTAACAGGAACCTCTGCTAGAAGTTTACACAATGCTCCCATACAACACATTCTATGCAAGGACTGAAAGCACAATCAGGTCCTGAAAGATATGCTTGGCTGCACGCTGCTTCTAGGTTATTATTAAAGGGTTTGTAAGGGAATTTTTTTTTTTTATCTTAATAGCTTCCTTTACTTTAAAGTGGAGGTTCACCCTCAAAAAAAATTCTGACATCACACGGAGTCGAGCCATCCTACCGACAGAATGCCGGTGGCCTTTTTTTTTTCTCAGCACATACCTCGTTATGTGCGATTTTCACCTCACGGCAATCCCGCGGGAGTGGGCGTTCCCAAGCACTGCCTGTGGTTGACAGGCTTCCGAACGGCGCTTACTGCACGTCACGGGTAGCCGAAAAAACCCGAACGTCGGTGTGGCTCTATACGGCGCCTGCGCACCGACGTTCGGGTTCTGTCGGCAACCTGTGACGCACAGTATGCGCCGTTCGGAAGCCTGTCAATCACAGGCAGTGCTTGGAAACGCCCACTCCCGCGGGATTGCCATGAGGTGAAAATCGTGATAACGAGGTATGTGCTGAGAGAAAAAAAAAACACCGGCATTCTGGTCGGTAGGATGGCTCGACTCCGTGTGATGTCAAAAATTGTTTTAAAGGGTGAACCTTCACTTTAATGCAGTGCTGTTTTCATGTCCTCGTTGTTCATTTTTGCTCTCAAGTTGCTGTAATTCTTCTCTGATCTCCACACTTCCTGGTTGTCTGTTTCCTGATGACCACAGTACTGGGAGCTTTCTCTCTGTGGTCACTAACTTCAAGGAGGTGTGATTACTGTGGGGCAGATTCATCAAGAGATACGACGGCAGATCTCCTGATCCGCCGTCGTATCTGTGAGAGCCGACGGTCGGATCTGTGAGATCCCACGGTCGGATCTATGCGACTGATTCATAAGAATCAGTTCCACATAGATCTCCCTTAGATCCGACTGGTGTAAGTGACTTACACCAGTCGAATCTTAGGCTGCATATGCAAATGAGGAGAACCGCAGATTCAAGTCCGTACGCCCGCCCGTCGATTTTTTTTAACGTAGTTTGCGTTCGGCTTTTTCCGGCGGATAGTTACCCCTGCTATATGAGGGGTAGCTAATGTTAAGTATGGCCGTCGTTCCCGCGCCAAGATTCAAATTTTTACGTCATTTGCGTAAGTCGATCGGGAATACCGATGGCCGCAATTGACGTACCCGCCGCTAACAATGACGTCCTAGCGACGTCATTTGGAGCATGCGCACTGGGATATTTCGCCGGCAGCGCATGCGCAGTTAAATCGGCGCGGGAACGCGCCTGATTTGAATTGTACACTCCCCCTAGCCGCGGAATTTGCATTCCGCCGGGGGGAGTTACGATCCGACGGTGCAATTTGCGAGGTAAGTGCTTGATGAATACTGCACTAGCCTCGCAAAATTGCACCGGCGGATCGTAAAACACGTAGATCTAGCGGATCTAAAGATCCGCTGATCTACATGAATCTGGCCCTGTGTGTCTAGTTTCTAGTTTCGTTTTCCAAACCATCACTGCTCTATGGCTCTGTATGCTCTGTATAGCACAGAGGCAGGAAATAACATGCAAAAACGAAACTAGATGCAAAAACGAAACTAGAAACTTCAGGTACATTATATGATTGATTTTTATTGATTTTTAATCATTTTTAAAAGGAATCAGTTAACTATTATGTCTCTATACCCTGTAAACAGTCATTTCAGCCAAAAAATGTTTTTCCTTTACAACTCCTCCTTTAAGTTTAACAGAATATAGAAATTGGTGACCTTCAGCCGGGACACAGAAATCTGTGAAACAACTTGTTGTAACACTTTATGATTGTCAATAGTAAGGCACTCATGTTTATTAACCTTACTTCAGTTTAACATCTAAAAAAATAAATAAGACTAAAAACCTGTATTGATTAAATTATTCTGCAATATCAACGTAAATTAGTGGCATGCAAATAAAATATCCTAGATACAGTGATGAAAATAAGTATTTGAACACCCTGCTATTTTGCAAGTTCTCCCACTTGGAAATCATGGAGGGGTCTGAAATTGTTATCGTAGGTGCATGTCCACTGTGAGAGACATAATAAAATAAAAAAAAATCCAGAAATCACAATGTATGATTTTTTTAACTATTTATTTGTATGATACAGCTGCAAATAAGTATTTGAAGACCTGAGAAAATCAATGTTAATATTTGGTACAGTAGCCTTTGTTTGCAATTACAGAGGTCAAACGTTTCTTGTAGTTTTTCACCAGGTTTGCACACACTGGAGGAGGGATTTTGGCCCACTCCTCCACACAGATCTTCTCTAGATCAGTCAGGTTTCTGGGCTGTCGCTGAGAAACACGGAGTTTGAGCTCCCTCCAAAGATTCTCTATTGGGTTTAGGTCTGGAGACTGGCTAGGCCACGCCAGAACCTTGATATGCTTCTTACAGAGCCACTCCTTGGTTATCCTGGCTGTGTGCTTCAGGTCATTGTCATGTTGGAAGACCCAGCCTCGACCCATCTTCAAAGCTCTAACTGAGGGAAGGAGGTTGTTGCCCAAAATCTCGCAATACATGGCCCCGGTCATCCTCTCCTTAATACAGTGCAGTCGCCCTGTCCCATGTGCAGAAAAACACCCCCAAAGCATGATGCTACCACCCCCATGCTTCACAGTAGGGATGGTGTTCTTGGGATGGTACTCATCATTCTTCTTCCTCCAAACACGGTTAGTGGAATTATGACCAAAAAGTTCTATTTTGGTCTCATCTGACCACATGACTTTCTCCCATGACTCCTCTGGATCATCCAAATGGTCATTGGCAAACTTAAGACGGGCCTTGACATGTGCTGGTTTAAGCAGGGGAACCTTCCGTGCCATGCATGATTTCAAACCATGACGTCTTAGTGTATTACCAACAGTAACCTTGGAAACGGTGGTCCCAGCTCTTTTCAGGTCATTGACCAGCTCCTCCCGTGTAGTCCTGGGCTGATTTCTCACCTTTCTTAGGATCATTGAGACCCCATGAGGTGAGATTTTGCATGGAGCCCCAGTCCGAGGGAGATTGACAGTCATGTTTAGCTTCTTCCATTTTCTAATGATTGCTCCAACAGTGGACCTTTTTTCACCAAGCTGCTTGGCAATTTCCCCGTAGCCCTTTCCAGCCTTGTGGAGGTGTACAATTTTGTCTCTAGTGTCTTTGGACAGCTCTTTGGTCTTGGCCATGTTAGTAGTTCGATTCTTACTGATTGTATGGGGTGGACAGGTGTCTTTATGCAGCTAATGACCTCAAACAGGCGCATCTAATTTAGGATAATAAATGGAGTGGAGGTGGACATTTTAAAGGCAGACTAACAGGTCTTTGAGGGTCAGAATTCTAGCTGATAGACAGGTGTTCAAATACTTATTTGCAGCTGTATCATACAAATAAATAGTTAAAAAAACATAAATTGTGATTTCTGGATTTTTTTTTTTGATTATGTCTCTCACAGTGGACATGCACCTACGATGACAATTTCAGACCCCTTCATGATTTCCAAGTGGGAGAACTTGCAAAATAGCAGGGTGTTCAAATACTTATTTTCCTCACTGTATGTCTGACCATACACACCTAGGTCAGTTCCTTAACCCCTTCCTTACTGGGCCATTATAAAATGACGCCGGCAGGAACCCTCCCTCCCTCCGGGTGGACGTCATATGACGTCCTTTCTTCCCGGCAAACTAGGGCGAGCGCGCGCACCCGAGGCAACGCTTGTGACCCGGTGTGCGATGTCCGCCGGGCACCCGCCGCCGATCACGGCAGGAGTGTGGATCTGTGTGTGTAGGTGAGGAGAGGTGAGGAGACCGATGTGTGTTCCCAGTACAGAGGAACACACATCGGTCTCCTCTCCTTGTGAGTCCCCTCCCCCTACAGTAAGAATCACTCCCAGGAAACATATTAACCCCTTCAGCGCCCCTAGTGTTAACCCCTTCCCTGCCAATCACATTTATACAGTAAGCAGTGCATATTTATAGCACTGTTCGCTGTATAAATGTGAATGGTTCCAAAAATGTGTCAAAGTGTCCGATGTGTCCGCCATAATGTCGCAGTCCCAATAAAAATCACAGATCGCCGCCATTACTAGTAAAAAAAAAATAATAAAAAAAATGTCATAATTCTGTCCCCTATTTTGTAGGCGCTATAACTTTTGCGCAAACCAATCACTATACGCTTATTGTGATTTTTTTACAAAAAATATGTAGAAGAATACGTATCGGCCTAAACTGAGAATTTTTTTTTTTTAACCACTTAAAGGGTCACTAAAGGAAAAAAAATGTTTTTGCTAAAATGACTGTTTACAGGGTATAGAGACATAATAGTTAACTGATTCCTTTTAAAAACGATTAAAAATAGATAAAAATCAATCCTATAATGTGCCTCTAGTTTCACTTTCGTTTTTGCAGCTAGCTTAGTTTTTGCATGTAATTTAATGCCTCTGTGCTGGACAGAGCCATAGAGAGCGATGGTTAGGAAAACTAAACTAGAATCTCCCAGTACTGTGGTGATCAGGAAACAGACAACCAGGAAGTGTCCAGAACAGAGAGGAATTACAGCAACATCAGAGCAAAAACGAACAATGAGGACTGCAGTAAGGTAAAGGAAGCTATTTAGCTAAAAAAAAATTCCTTTAGTGACCCTTTAAGCCCCGGACCAATATGCAGGTTAAGGACCTGGCCCCTTTTTGCGATTCGGCACTGCGTCGCTTTAACTGACAATTGCGCGGTCATGCAACGTGGCTCCCAAACAAAATTGGCGTCCTTTTTTTCCCACAAATAGAGCTTTCTTTTGGTGGTATTTAATCACCTCTGTGGTTTTTATTTTTTGCACTATAAACAAAAATAGAGCAACAATTTTGAAAAAAATTCAATATTTTTTACTTTTTGCTATAATAAATATCCCCAAAAAATTTCGGAAAAAAAAAATTCCTTAGTTTAGGCCGATATGTATGACCTGGCATACACCTGTGTGGGGTGAGGAGGATAGGACACACCTGTCTGACCTGGCATACACCTGTGTGGGGTGAGGAGGATAGGACACACCTGTCTGACCTAGCATACACCTGTGTGGGGTGAAGAGAATAGGACACACTGGTCTGACCTGGCATACACCTGTGTGGGGTGAGGAGGATAGGACACACCTGTCTGACCTGGCATACACCTGTGTGGGGTGAGGAGGATAGGACACACGTGTCTGACCTGGCATACACCTGTGTGGGGTGAAGAAGGCACACCTGTCTGACCTGGCATACACCTGTGTGGGGTGAGGAGGACACACCTGTCTGACCTGGCATACACCTGTGTGGGGTGAAGAGGATAGGACACACCTGTCTGACCTGGCATACACCTGTGTGGGGTGAGGAGGATAGGACATACCTGTCTGACCTGGCATACACCTGTGTGGGGTTAGGAGGATAGGACACACCTGTCTGACCTGGCATACACACTATTTATTTATTTATTTATTTAAAATGCTTATTGAGAGCGCAGTCATTACCAGCAGGCCTCGATGCGCTAGCTACAAGTAAGCATCACATGATGTGAAACATGTCAGCCACCTTTTTCCTGTTATTCACTTCATTTTGACTGCATCGCTTTGGTTATTTTTTGGATTTTATTTGTACAATAAAGACATCGTTTTAACCACTTGCCGCCCCCCCTATTACAAATGACGGCGGCAAAGTGGTTTTAATATTCTGACTGGACGTCATATAACGTCCTCAGGATATTGAGCCGCTGCACGCCCCCGGGGGCGAGCATCGCGGCGATCGTTGTTGCAGGGTGTCAGACTGACACCCCGCAACACCGATCTAGATAAAGAGTCTCTGACAGAGACTCTTTACCACGTGATCAGCCGTGTCCAATCACGGCTGATCACAATGTAAACAAGAAGAGCCGGTTATCGGCTTTTCCTCACTCGCGTCTGTCATACGCGAGTAGAGGAGAGCCGATCGGCTGCTCCTCTGACAGGGGGGGTTTGTGCTGATCGATTATCAGCACAGCTCCCCCGAGGATGCCCACACTAGACCACCAGGGATGCCACCAGACCACCAGAGATGCCCACCACCAGGTATGCCACCCTAGACCACCAGGGATGCCAATCAGTGCCCACAATGGATGTCAATCAGTGCCCACAATGGGCATCACTGATTGTCAGGCATTGTTTTTTGGCACTGATTGGCATCCATAAGTACAATATAATACAGTACATCTGTGCCACCTATCAGTGCCCATCCATGCCCATCCGTGCCACCTATCAGTGCCCATCCATTCCACCTATCACTGCCCATCCATGCCGCCTATCTGTGCCCATCCGTGTCGCCTATCTGTGCCCATTCATGCCGCCTGTGCCCATCTGTGCCGCCTATCAGTGCCCATCCATGCCGCCTATCAGTGCCCCATCAGTGCTGCATATTAGTGCCCATCAGTGCCCATCAATTCCACCTCATCAGTGCCCATCAGTGCCGCCTTATCAGTGCCTGTCAGTGCAGCCCCATCAGTGAAGGAGAAAATGTACTTATTTACAACGTTTTGTAACGGAAACAAAAAAATAATAATTTGTTTTTCAAAATATTCGGTCTTTTAATTTGTTTTTTGCAGAAAATAAAAATCCCAGAGGTGATCAAATACCACCAAATGAAAGCTCTATTTGTGGGAACAAAATGATAAAAATGTAGTTTGGGTACAGTGTAGCATGACTGCGTAATTGTCATTCAAAGTGCAACAGCGCTGAAAGCTGAAAATTGGTCTGGGCAGGAAGGTGTATAAGTGCCCTGTATGGAAGTGGTTAAGGAGTGCGGCAGTCCAGGATCTTCTTCTATCCAATGTACCTGTGCATAGCCAGCACCTTTTTGTTTTAGTGGGACGGCAGCAAAGCCAAGGGATCAGCAGTTTTTAGAGCGGTATCACCTCTCACTGGCATACACCTGTATGGGGTGAGGAGGATAGGACACACCTGTCTGACCTGGCATACACCTGTATGGGGTGAGGAGGATAGGACACGCCTGTCTGACCTGGCATACACCTGTATGGCGTGAGGAGGATAGGGACACGCCTGTCTGACCTGGCATATACCTGTGTGGGGTGAGGAGGATAGGACACACCTGTCTGACCTGGCATATACCTGTGTGGGGTGAGGAGGATAGGACACACCTGTCTGACCTGGCATACACCTGTGTGGGGTGAGGAGGATAGGGACACGCCTGTCTGACCTGGCATATACCTGTGTGGGGTGAGAAGGATAGGACACGCCTGTCTGACCTGGCATACACCTATGTGGGGTGAGGAGGATACACCTGTCTGACCTGGCATACACCTGTATGGGGTGAGGAGGATACACCTGTCTGACCTGGCATACACCTGTGTGGGGTGAGGAGGATAGGACACACCGGTTTGACCTGGCATACACCTGTGTGGGGTGAAGAAGACACACCTGTCTGACCTGGCATACACCTGTGTGGGGTGAGGACGACACACCTGTCTGACCTGGCATACACCTGTATGGGGTGAAGAAGACACACCTGTCTGACCTGGCATACACCTGTGTGGGGTGAGGAGGATAGGACACACCTGTCTGACCTGGCATACACCTGTGTGGGGTGAGGAGGATAGGACACACCTGTCTGACCTGGCATACACCTGTGTGGGGTGAGGAGGATAGTGACACGCCTGTCTGACCTGGCATACACCTGTGTGGGGTGAGGAGGATAGGGACACGCCTGTCTGACCTGGCATATACCTGTGTGGGGTGAGGATAGGACACGCCTGTCTGACCTGGCATACACCTATGTGGGGTGAGGAGGATACACCTGTCTGACCTGGCATACACCTGTATGAGGTGAGGAGGACACACCTGTCTGACCTGGCATACACCTGTGTGGGGTGAGGAGGATAGGACACACCGGTTTGACCTGGCATACACCTGTGTGGGGTGAAGAAGACACACCTGTCTGACCTGGCATACACCTGTGTGGGGTGAGGACGACACACCTGTCTGACCTGGCATACACCTGTATGGGGTGAAGAAGACACACCTGTCTGACCTGGCATACACCTGTGTGGGGTGAGGAGGATAGGGACACGCCTGTCTGACCTAGCATATACCTGTGTGGGGTGAGGATAGGACACGCCTGTCTGACCTGGCATACACCTATGTGGGGTGAGGAGGATACACCTGTCTGACCTGGCATACACCTGTATGGGGTGAGGAGGATACACCTGTCTGACCTGGCATACACCTGTGTGGGGTGAGGAGGATAGGACACACCGGTTTGACCTGGCATACACCTGTGTGGGGTGAAGAAGACACACCTGTCTGACCTGGCATACACCTGTGTGGGGTGAGGACGACACACCTGTCTGACCTGGCATACACCTGTATGGGGTGAAGAAGACACACCTGTCTGACCTGGCATACACCTGTGTGGGGTGAGGAGGATAGGACACACTTGTCTGACCTGGCATACACCTGTGTGGGGTGAAGAAGACACACCTGTCTGACCTGGCATACACCTGTGTGGGGTGAGGAGGACACACCTGTCTGACCTGGCATACACCTGTGTGGGGTGAAGAGAATAGGACACACTGGTCTGACCTGGCATACACCTGTGTGGGGTGAGGAGGATAGGACACACCTGTCTGACCTGGCATACACCTGTGTGGGGTGAGGAGGATAGGACACACGTGTCTGACCTGGCATACACCTGTGTGGGGTGAAGAAGGCACACCTGTCTGACCTGGCATACACCTGTGTGGGGTGAAGAGGATAGGACACACCGGTCTGACCTGGCATACACCTGTGTGGGGTGAGGAGGATAGGGCACACCTGTCTGACCTGGCATACACCTGTCTGACCTGGCACACGCCTGTCTCACCTGGGCTCTCCGGATAAATGGGCGTCCACAGTAATTGGCTGGAGGTGAGGGAGACATCACAGCTCTTCTTGTGGATCTGGAATATCCCCCTGAGGAGGCTGTTCTGGCGGCCATAGTCCCGGGATAGGCGGGCACTGTACTCCCCCAGGGATCGCTCCTCCGGGTCACTGTACCCCCGGGCTCCAGAGCGCTCACTCCCCGAACTCCACTCCTCACAGCGATCGTTCAGCTGCTGGGGCACCGAGGCGGGTCTCCTCCAGTGCCGGGGACTCCCGGGCTCCATGCACTCCTCTCCGCTCTCACTCCAGGCACTCACACGCCGGTACACGCCGGGCAGGCGCAGAGTCTCCCCCATACTGTCACTGGCGGAGTTCCGGAGTTGGGGGGACAGGTGGGTGCCGAGAACTGGGATGCCAGGGTAACCAGCGGGCACGCGCGACGCCATCTCCGGTTGTCTGAGTGACGGGGGCGCGCACCGGGCTGGAGGAGAGGAACGCGCATTGCTAATCCCAGTGAGGTGAGGGGCTGGAGGTGACACCGAGCACACATGATACACCCGGACATTAGTTTGGATAGTTCTGTATGGAACACAGCAGATTGTTCAGCCCGTGAATGATAAATACTACAAGATGTCTGCAGTCAGCTTTATTATTGAGAAAAGCTCCTCTCTGATCTAGTTTCACTGGAAAACCTACAGGACATGGGACAGGGAGAGTCAGGCCCTAGAAATAAATGTAAAAATAAATCAAAGGATAAGATTGGGGGGACGTGGCGTTCCATCCCAGTGTTGCCAACCTACCAGATTGAAATGTACTGGCACGACACCCGAAATTCACTGGCGCAGCCAAGTTTCTACTGGCATTTCACAAAAGTTACTAAATTAAATTTTTAGGTACAAATTTCAATATTTAGGCTACAAACAAGTACGCTAGGCAAATAGCAATGTGATTGAAGGTAGATATTAAGGTAAAAAAAACAAACATATTTTTGTTATTTTCCATATAATAAGGGCAAATTATTTAGTCACATCACCCCCTGCCTCCATCCCCCTCTGCTACCAACACCCACTGCCTTCACCCCCCCTCTGCGGTGCCACAATCTCCCCCTGCCTCCAATCTCCCTCTGCCTCCATCGTCCCCTGCCTCCAATCTCCCACTGCCTCCAATCTCCCCCAGGCCCCTTGCCTCCAATCACCCCCTGCCTCCATCCCCCTCTTCGGTGCCACTAACAACCCCTGTCTCCATCCCCCACCCTCTGCGGTGCCACCATCCACCTCTGCGGTGCCACCAACACCCCCTGCCTCCAATCACCCCCTGCCACTAACACCCCCTGCCTCCAATCTCCCTCTGCCTCCATTGCCCCCTGCCTCCATCCCCCTTTGCGGTGCCACCGCAGCCACCATCACCCCCTGTCTCCAATCTCCATGCGCAGTAACAAGCCAAATCAATCTCGGCTATTTTTACTGGCACATTTCCGCAACAACTGACATTTACGAACGGGGGAAAAAGTGCCCGTTTGTACGTACTGTCCATAAAAATATGGACGGGTTGGCAACACTGTTCCATCCATACAGGGCACAGGGGCGCTGCCCCCCTAATGCATGCGCCTGGCCCCTAATCTACACGCAGGGCACCGGACGCATACATTTCAAAGATTATTATTTTTTTAGAAGCACATGATTAGAACCTGAGCCCAACCTCCGGTGTTTGGTGGAGACAGACGGACAGATTGCCCCCCAAAATAAATATCTACCACCAGCCGCCATTGGTCTCCACACTTTTCAGCACTGGGGCCACATTACATACAGTGCCTTGAAAAAGTATTCATACCCCTTGCACATTTTCCATATTTTGTCATGTTACAAGCAAAAACATAAATGTAATTTATTGGGGTTTTATGTGATAGACCAACACAAAGTGGCACATAATTGTGACGTGGAAGCAAAATGATAAATAGTTTTCATTTTTTTTTTTTTTACAAATAAATATGTGAAAAGTGTGGAGTACATTTGTATTCAGCCCCCCTGAGTAAATACTTTGTAGAACCCCCTTTTCCTGCAATTACAGCTGCACGTCTTTTTGGAGATGTTTCTACCAGCACGGGTACATTTTTGCCCATTCTTCTTTGCAAAATAGCTCAAGCTCTATCAGATTGGATGGAGAGCGTCTGTGAACAGTAATTTTTAAGTCTTGCCACAGATTCTCAATTGTATTTAGGTTTGGACTTTGACTAGGCCATTCTAACACATGACTATGCTTTGATCTAAACCAGGGGTCTCCAAACTGCAGCCCGAGGGCCAGATGTGGCCCTTTGCTAGCCTTTATCCGGCCCTTAGGGCACCATTCCTCCCACTGACACCAACAATGGGGCACTATGTTTTCCACTGATACCAACAATGGGATACTATTCCTCCTACTAATACCAATAATGGGGCACTACTCCTCCTACTGACCACCAACCCATAGGCCATATTTATTCTCACTGATGCTGGGTTCAGCACATTTTCTACCCCTGTTGGCCACAATCCAGCCCTCCTAAATTCTGAAGGACAGTAGACTGGCCTTTTGTTTGAAAAAGTTTGGAGACCTCTGATCTAAACCATTCCACTGTAGCTCTGGTTGTATGTTTAGGGTTGTTGTCCTGCTGGAAGGTGAACTTCCACCCAAGTCTCAAGTCTTTTGCACACTCTAAGGCCCCTTTCACATGTGCGGACCGTATGTCCGCATTTTCATCCATCCGTTGCGGATGAAAACGGGACATACATGTGATTGCGGGTGTCAGTGGATGACCATCTGCTGACACCCGTAATCACCCGCCTCCGCAAAGCTCCGATTTTTCGGACAGAAGAAAATCCTATTTTTCTTCCGTATGGCGGATCGGATTGGGTGAACACGGACATACGGTTCGTGTTCATCCGATCCCCCCCCATAGGGGAGAGCGGAGGAAAGACAGGGCCGTCCCTGCACAGTGTGCGGGGACCGCCCTGTCAGCCGGGCTCAGCTGGGATTTTACGGAAGATCCCTGCTGAACTGACAGACACACGGAGGCGGATCATTACTGATCCGCCCCATGTGAAAGGGCCCTTACGGGTTTTCTTCTAAAATTGTTCTGTTTTGGCTCCATCCATTTTCCCATCAACTCTGAAAATTCTGCTGAAAAAAAGCATCCTCACAACATGATGCTGCCACCACCATGTTTCATGCATCGCTGGCTGATTATTGGCCAACCATGCACTATGACCCGCATGCTTGGCCAATCACAGCTTGCAAAAAACAGAGAGCCATAATTGGCCAAAGCCAGGGTGGCTTTGGCCAATTATGGCTCAGGGGGTTTAGTACACGCCCCACACAATAAAAGGCCACCTGCAGGTCGGTCTTGTGTAGTGTGTTGCGGTGGTTAATAGAGGACAGAGAGAGTGTCATTTTTTGCAGATAGATAGAGCAGGCAGGCAGGCAGGCAGGCTAGTCAGTTAATGTTGAAAGTGATCCATTTTTTTTTTCAGTGTAAAAATTAATAAAATAAATAAAAATAAATAAGAAAACCCCCCAAATTTCTTTTAAAGTGCCCCGTCCCGACAAGCTCGCACGTAGAAGCGAACACATACGTGAGTAGCACCCGCATATGAAAACGGTGTTCAAACCACACAAGTGAGGTATCACCGCGATCGTTAGAGTGAGAACAATAATTCTAGCCCTAGACCACCTCTGTAGCTCAAAAGATGCAACCTATAGAATCTTTTAAACGTCGCCTATGGAGATTTTTAAGGGTAAAAGTTTGACGCCATTCCACGAGCGGGCGCAATTTTGAAGCGTGACATGTTGGGTATCATTTTACTCGGCGTAACATTATCTTTCACAATATATAAAAAAAATTGGGCTAACTTTACTGTTGTCTTATTTTTTTATTAAAAAAAGTGAATTTTTTCCAAAAAAAGTGAGCTTGTAAGACCACTGCGCAAATACGGTGTGACAAAAAGTATTGCAATGACCGCCATTTTATTCCCTAGGGTGTTAGAAAAAAAATATATAATGTTTGGGGGTTTAAAATGTATTTTCTAGCAAAAAAAACTGTTTTAGTCTTGTAAACGCCAAATCTGAAAAACAGCCAAGGTCCTTAAGTGGTTAAAATAGTTTCCTGGCCTTGGGAACCCCTTCTAAAACCAATTGTTTGGGGGTCAATGGGAAAAATGGCCTTTACATTGGTGGTTAGTTGGAAGAAAGGTGTTTAGTTACATTTGACCTTCAGATAAAATATTAGTTATTCAGAGATTTGGATGTAGCCAAATCTCTGAATCACAATAGTAACAAATTTCAACGAATCGGAAATCAATTATAAAAATACAAGAAATTCATTCATATTCTTATGTGTTTGCCGCTCCTCCACCGCTCCTGCCCATTGAAATCAATGGGACAGCACGGCTATACCGCCCGCAATGTGCTGCTTCAGCAGCGCGTTGCGGACATTTTTAACCCTTTCTCGGCCGCTAGCAGGGTTTAAAAGCGCCCCGCTAGTAGACGAAATCCGCCCATAGCGTCCGCAGTAAAAAGAGCAGCATTTTACCGCCGACGCTATGGGTGGCTCAGTGTGAAAGGGGTATAATAGTAAAGTATAAAAGTGAAATAAGAGGAGTCCTACTTATTATTGAGTTTGGGTTGGATGTTGGTAGATCCATCAGAATCTCCGAATCATAACATAACAAATTAATCAGAATCTTCCAAATAACAAGATTAACCCAAAAACTTCTGCGCTGCCTATCTATTCACCAAACTCAGGATAAAATATGAAAAATAGATCTTCGGAAATAACTTCTGAAAATACAAATTGATTTGGAACAACAAATATGCGAAACGAATCAGAATATACAAAACAAATTCTGAAACTGAAATTCTTTCAGAGGATGCTAGGGGTTTCATGGGCAGTGGCCAATTGATTTCCTTGTTAATGGTGCCTGCATAGTTCTGTCTGTAATGTACCGCAGCAGAGCCCAAAATAATGAGACTAGTGGTGTTTGTCCTCTTGTTTTTCAGGCAAGTCACCTCAATGATCTTCGCAATTGTCTGTAAGGGGGAATTATTTCTACTGACCACTAATGTAAAGGGGACCCTTCTTCCATTGGTCACTAATGTAAGGGGGCATTCTTTCTTCTGGCCAGCAATGAAGGGGTCCCTTTTCCACTGACCATGTAATAAGGCCTTACCCATGGACTTCCAATGTACTGGGCCCTTCCCCATCTGACCAATGTAAAGGGGTTCTTCTTTCACTGACCACCAATATAAGGGGGCCTTCTCAACTGACCACCAGTTGAGAATACCAGTGTCCTTCTCCTACTGATTACCAGTGTAAGATGATCCTTCTTCTATTGGTCAACAATTTAAGGGGGCCCTTCTCCAATTGATACTTTTTTGCTAACCACCAATGTAAGAGAGTCCTTCTTCCAATGGCCAATAATGAAGGGGGCGGTGTTCTACTAATGACCAACGTAATTGCCACTATACTGACCACTAACATAATGAGACATGTCTACACTGACCATCAATGTAAAGGGACCCTACTAGGAAAAGTAGAGGTGATGTTCCAAACAGCAGAAATAAAGCAAAAAATTTAGGTATCCCTCCCTATGCATTTTCTCACTACCAGGAGCATCAGGGGCGGGGACTTCCAGTTGCCACATCACTTCCGCTGTTTGGAACGCACGCTGGTTCTGTGGATGGTTTGGAGCGACGGTGGTTCCGCAAAAGTATACGCAGATGATTCCAAGTGCCAGGGGTGCCCCAGAAAATTGTAAGTGCAATACCGTTTTATGCTTTTAAGTGCAGTTCAATAAACATACTACACAATGATGATTGTTTTGGTTCCCTCTCTCTTACAGTATAACAATCTTGGCATGCAGTGTACAGGCATCTGGACAGCACAACGCGATTAAGACCTTCCTGAGTGTAAGCACTGGTGGTGTAGGAAAAAGCTAGGGGGAGATATACGGTAAGTGGAATCCACTTGCCACCTTTTCATACATCACAGTAACTTTGATTGAACATTTGTTGCAGTTCACTAAATGCACTTTTTGAATGGACGTATGCACAATAATTTTGTACTTTTAATAATCGGCACATTATACTCATTGTCACTGGACACTTTAGATATTGATTGTGTTTGAATTTAATGTATGGTATTTTATATGTATTGTATATTCTAAAAAAAACAACACAAGACACCAGGTATTAATTTCATAAGTATTTATTGTAGGGCTGTGCAAATTAACTTTTAATTAATCGATTAATCTTTAATTTTTTTGATCGATCAAAATCTTTTTGATCGATTAAAATTCTTTTGGTTGGTACTCACCTCTCCACCGGCTTCTGGGCCTTCATGGAGTTCCGTTGGAGATCCAATAACGTCACGAACACCAGCAGGGCTTGCCGTGTCCATCTCAAAGGCTCCTTTGCTGTGCCTTCATATCTGCATGCCAGCGGGACCTTACTATCTGCCACACGCAAGGGCTGTTACACTTCCCTCTATCACTTTCCTCTATCAACCTGGGATTCTACAACCATCCACTGTTGTGTTGTGATAGTTGTGATAGTTCCCTTCATGGGACATCTACATGCCGACGGACTGATGTTAACCTCTCCTTATCTGGATTCAGCAGTGGTATCGTTGTACACATTTTTATACCAGTATCATACTTAGCTACATGTTTTTATGACTGCTTTTGGTACCGTTTGGTATTACTCGCACCATTTTTACAGTTTATGTAGCTACATCGATTTTATCTCCAGTGCAATATTTATTTGGTTACCTACTTGAAGACTATAAAAGTTTTAATGCTATTCCCATCGAGCGCTGCCTTTGTGTGGTTTTTGTATCCTGCTATCCATTTTTCCAGTGGTTGGTAGCTGCACTGGAAATCAGCCTGCAAGGAGATCAGCTAAAAGTAGTTGGATCTGTATGTGCGTTATAATTAATCGAAATTAGTCGATTAATCGATTAAAAAAAAAAACGATTAATCGAACAGAAAAATGTTGATCAGTAACAGCCCTAATTTATTGGTTTATTATTGCATCTCAGCACATGTTTCATACACAGAGTAAGCATAGCTTCTTTTCTTTAACATTGGCATCAGAGATTTAGCTTATTTATTTTTAAAGTGTTACTAAACCCAGGACCCTGCATTCACTATATCTGGTCTCCCACAGTACACAGAACATGGAAATGCAATTATTTTAGTAAATATAAACTGCTAAATACTAGGGCTGTGGAAATTAACTATTAATTCATCGATTAATCTTAAATTTTTTTGATCGATCAAAATTATTTTGATTGGTACTCACCTCTCTGCCGGCTTCCAGGCCTTCAGGGAGTTCCGTCGGAGATCCGGTGACGTCACGGACACCAGCGGGGCTTGCCGTGTCCATCTGAAGGGCTTCTTAGCTGTACCTTAATATCTGCATGCCGGCGGGACCTTACTATTTGCCACACGCAAGGGCTGTTACACTTCCCTCTATCAACCTGGGATTCTACAACCATCCACTGGGAGTTGTGATAGTTCCCTTCATGGGACATCTACATGCCAACGGACTGATGTTAACCCCTCCTCATCTGGATTCAGCAGTGGCATCGTTGTACACATTTTTATACCAGTATTATACTTAGCTACATGTTTTTATGACTGCTTTTGCTACCGTTTGGTATTACTCGCACTATTATTACAGTTTATGTAGCTACATCGATTTTCTCTCCAGTGCAATATTTATTTTGTTACCTACTTGAAGACTATAAAAGTTTTAATGCTATTCCCATCGAGCGCTGCCTGTGTGTGTTTTTTGTATCCTGCTATCCATTTGTCCAGTGGTTGGTAGCTGCATTGGGAATCAGCCTGCAAGGAGGAGATCAGCTAAAAGTAGTTGGATCTGTATGTGCATTATAATTAATGTAAATTAGTTGATTAATCAATTAAAAAAAAAAAAAACGATTAATCGAACACAAACATTTTGATCAGTAACAGCCCTACTAAATACTTTTTCTCATCAGCAGTATATAGCAGTCTTGTGACTTTTTTGGGTTTTTGGCCAAGCACTGGTTAGAGCTTGTAGGAGGAGATTTCATTCTCCTCTGATTGTCCTATGAGGCTGCATGACTCTTGACCCTCTGTCTGGACAAGGCTGATTGGCCCTGTGCAACCTCCGCCAAAAAAAACAACTCTCTAGCAATACACACCAAACTAAGCATATGGAGCTTACCCCAAGGCTTTGTTCTATCAGGAGATGGATTTGGCACTGTGGAAGGAGAGGAGGATCAGAGAATGCATGCGCCGTCCCTAAATTTCCCACCGTGCATTGCGCTAAATGACATCGCAAGGACGTCATTGGTTTTGACCTGGACGTAAAGTACGTCCATCCCGATTCACAAACGACTTACACAAAAAAAAAATTCAAATGAAACGCGGGAACGACGGCCATACTTAACATGGCAAGTCTAACTATACGCCGAAAAATAGCAGCTTTAACTGTACACCGGAAAAATCAGACTAGAGACGACGTAAGAGAATGCGACGGCCGCACGTACGTTTGTGGATCGTCGGAAATAGCTAATTTGCATACTCGACGCGGAAAACGACGAGAACTCCACCCTGCGGACGCTGAAGTATTGCATCTAAGATCCGAAGGCGTACGAAGCCATACGCCTGTCGATCTAACCCAGATGCCATCGTATCTTGGTTTGAGGATTCAAACCAAAGATACGACGCAGGAAATTTGAAAGTACGCCGGCGTATCAGTAGATACGCCGGCGTACGCTCTTTGTGGATCTGCCCCTAAGTTGGTAAAGTAAAATTTGAAAAATAGATACATAAAACTATTTTTCAGAAATAAAAAAATTATAATTGGCATGTGCCTTTGTTATGAAGCCCATAAAAAGCTCTGGTGCAATCAGTTACCTTCAGAAGTGACATAATTAGGGAATTTTTTTTTTTTTTTTTTTTTTTTCGCCTCAGAGAACTATCAGGATACTTAATCAATTTGCGTTCAATTCGCAGTCTCCTTAGTTCGCATCATGGTTGGAAGATTTTTTTGTTATTGCAAAAGTGCTTTTAAATATATGTCAATAAATATACAAAAGAAGAGAAAAGAAAAAATACTTAAATACGTAAATAAATACATTAATTTCCCCTAGCCGAACAAACCCTCATCCCACCCTCATTCCACCCCAGTCCCTTAACCCCACCCTCCCACCCTCCCCTATCTCCGAAATTCTGTCTCATATTGTATCACTCTTTGCCCGTTAACCTTCCTACACTATATCATCCTATCTATATACCTTGGTGAAAGTTTAAAATTAACCCAATCCTGCCATTTTCGTTTAAATCCGCCTTCTCCTTCCTCTCCCATGAACCTGAGCTGTTCAGCATAATATATATCATTAATTCTGCAAAACCAGCTCTTCTCTGTTGGGCTCATAGGGTCCTTCCATTGTTTGGGGATCAGACTCTTTGCTGCATCTAGTACGTGGGGAAGTAAAGTTCTCATGTACTGTTTAGTTGACATTTCTGTCCCATGGAACAAACAGACCCATGGATCAGGAGGTATTTTAATTCCGGTTATCTCCTCGATTACTAATAATACGTTATTCCAGTATGTTTTAATTTTTGGGCAGGTCCACCATATATGTGACATAGTACCCACTTCAAGACAACCCCTCCAACAATATTTGGAGGTATCGTCTTGATAACGGTGTGCTATGGCCGGGGTTATATACCATCGTGCTAAACATTTAAAGTTCATTTCGATCAATGCACAGTTAGTTAAAGTCGTATGCGTCTTTTTTAATATTTTCCTGACCTCTATCTCGGTTTTACCCGTTTCTAATTCCTCTTCCCATTTATTAATATAAGGAGGGAAACCGGGATCTTTCAATCCCATCAATATTTTATAAATTGAGGAGATCCCGCCCCTTCCATTTGGTGCTAAACACAAACGCTCCAAAGGGAGCAAATATCTATCTGACCTCAGCGGGGAGGGGAAGGAATCTACGAAATGCGTCAGCTGCAAATATCGCCACCTGTTCAGCTCGAACAATTCTTTTTTTTTACTTAGTTCCTGGTAGGTAAGAATTTTGCCGTCTTTTAATATGTCTTTTAATTGTGCATCTGGTTTTTTAATCCAGTTACCAAACAGGCCTATTTTCCCTGGTACAAAAAAATTTGTGTCAAATAAAGGGATTAGTGGGGAGTTATAGCCCCATCTATGTTTTTTATGTGCCCTATCCCATATAGACATGGATGCCAATGTGATTTTGTGCATGTGCGGATTTTGTTGTCTAGAATGTGGCGGTATCCAAATCTCTTTTCCTAACAGTGACTTATTTGAACAACTTTCTAATCTCACCCACCTTTTCTCTTTGTTATCTCTAACCCAATCAACCACCCGTGCCATGTGAATAGCCATATAATATGTGTAAATATCAGGTACCCCCAAACCACCATGTTCCTTATCTCTAATTAATACCTCCATACTTATGCGCATTTTTTTGTTCCGCCATATAAACCTGTTTAATAACTGTTTTAGTATTTTAAAGTAAGCACCCGGTAGTACGATTGGTAACATTTGAATTTTATATAATATCTTAGGGAGAGTAAACATTTTAAAACAATTTATTCTCCCTAGTAGAGATCTTTGTCTCGATGCAATTCTCTTTAAATCTTTTTTGATATCATTTAATAATGGGATATAATTCTGTAGGTAAATTAGGTCAGGGGATGATGTAATATTAGCTCCCAAATATTTTATCTCGGTATCTTTCCAAATAAATGGAAACTCTTGCTTATATCTCCGTACATCCTGTGCATTCACGCTAATATTGAGGATTTCTGATTTTAGGGGATTGATTTTAAAATTAGATACATCTCCATACAATTTAAGGGTTTTTAATAGATTCGGGAGGGTTATAGTAGGATTCGTTATATATAATAAGATATCGTCAGCGAACGCTGCGAGTTTATGTTCCCCATCATTTGTTTGAATCCCCCTGATGTCGGGGTTATTTCTAATCCCGGCCAGCAATGGTTCCAAAGATAAAATAAATAAAAGAGGGGACAGGGGACACCCCTGTCTAGTCCCATTGAACATCTCAAATGTCCCTGATAGTATCCCATTCACCTTAACTCTTGCCGTTGGGTGTTTATACAGAGCATTTATCCACCCCATCATTTTTGGACCGATCCCAATAAACTCCAATGTGTTCAGTAGAAATCCCCAGTCTACCCTGTCGAAAGCCTTTTCGGCGTCTATAGACAGGAGTAGACCTGGGGATTTACTATCTTTTATTATCTGTGTCAACAGAAGTGTTCTGATGCTATTGTCCCTGCCTTCCCTCCCGGGGACAAAGCCTACTTGGTCAGTATGTACTAAATCTTTCATGATTATTTTCATTCTCCCAGCTAAGATTTTGGCGAACAATTTTACGTCCGCATTTAATAACGAGATGGGTCTAAAACTAGAACATAAGGAGGGATCTTTACCTATCTTAGGAATTATTGTAATTGCAGCCTCTAATGCCTCTCGACGAATATCCCAGTTTGAACCAATACCGTTTATATAAGAGCACATCCTGGGGATCAGAATGTCACTGAACTTTTGGTAATATGCAGTTGTTAACCCATCGGGGCCTGGGCTTTTCCCCTTTGGTGACTCCTTTAAATTATTACGAATTTCCATTTCCGTTATAGGTTCTTCTAAAAAACTAATTTTATCCTCAGGTATTTTATTTAAACATGTGTTACTTAAAAATTTTTTTGTATTATCACTTCTCCTTTTTGTTTTTTCGGGGGAGTCCCCTTGCGATATCGAATACAACTTCCCATAGTATTCTTGAAATACTCTTGCAATCTCTGATGTTGTATATACCTTACTCCCTTTGCCTGTTTGAATGCTTTCTATAAAATTACCCTTAAATTTGTTTTGAAACCCTTTTGCTAGGTATTTACCCGACAGGTCACCCCATTGATACTTCTCTTTCTTACGTCTGTAAGATGCCGCTCTATTTTCATATTCAATAAGATCTCTTAATTCCTCTCTTTTTAGGATAACAGTGCGCTCCGCTTCATGCTCCCCTGTTTGTTTATGGGTCTGTTCAAGATCAAAGATAGTTTTATATAACTCATCGTATTTCTTCTTGGTTTCTTTTTTTTTCGCTGATCCTATTGCGATCAGTATGCCCCTAATATAGGCCTTGTGAGCCTCCCAAACTAATGATTCCGGCATGTGTTCGGAGCAGTTTGTCTTGAAATACCATTCTAATTCCTGTTTTATCCTTTCTACAACCTCTTCATCCTGTATTAAATCCTCGTTAAGTCTCCATTTGGTGTTACTTTTGGGAGCTTCCTCGATTTTTAAATTAATTGAAACTGGCGCATGATCCGACAGGGTAGTTATCCCAATTCCCGAACTTGTCACTACGTCCAATGAACTATGATCTACTAAAAAGAAGTCGATCCTAGAGTACGTCCCGTGTACAGCGGAGTAGAATGAATAATCACGTGTTTTCGGATGCTGTATTCTCCAAACATCTATCAATTGAAGTTGATGTAATTTTTTTTAAGTAATTTTCTTTGTGCATCTCCAGTCCGCTGTACACGGGACGTACAATCGAGATCCAGATCCAGACAGAGGTTCATATCGCCCGCCACAACTACCCTGCCTATCCTGAAATCCATAAACATCTCGATGACCCCCTTAAGAAATCTCATGGAGTTCTTATTTGGACAGTAAATATTTGCAATAGAATAATCCACTTCATTTATTTTTCCTCTAAGTAGAAGATACCGCCCCTCGGGATCTGCTTTTCTCTCTCCCAGGACAAATCTTACTTCCTTGGCAAACCCTATGGCAACACCCTTTGCCCGTTTAGTCGGTGAGTCTCCGTAGTACCATAATGGGTATTCCGGTGAGCTTATTTTAAGATTTGACTCCTGCGAGATATGTGTCTCTTGTATGAGTACTATATCCGCTTTAAGATGTTTAATTTCTCTTAAAATATTACCCCTTTTTAAAGGGGAATTTAATCCCCGTACATTATATGAGAGTATTTTTAAGGTTCCCATAATATCTACCAGATAGTCACTCAGGATTTCCAATAAGCATCAAGGCAAAACCACGACAGGCAACTTATTTCTGAAACTGATAACCGGAGATGCTCCCCCCCGAACCCTCTCCCAAACCCCCCCACCTCCCCCCACTTACTCTGTACTATAACCCCTCCATTCACCCTATCCCTCCCCCCTCCCTCCCTTCCCCCACCAATAGGGGCATTACGGCCTTAAATAGGCACATGGATCCGTGGCCAACCTACTCCACCCGGCCCTACGGTTCTCGCCCCGGAGGTTGAGCTCTGCAAGTGTGACTACATCCCGAACTGCCACCGCCATCCCCCCCAACCAAAAGGTTGGGGGTGGGTGAGTAGCCCCAGGACCCTGGAACTCCCCGAGCACATGCCAGCCGGCCCCCCCCACCCCCCGGCCTCCCACATCATCATCTCCATTTTTAGTTATTTATCTTGTGCGGATTTTTTCTTAATTATTTTCCTCTTTTATTTCCTGAGATAAGGTTCCATGTCTGATGACCCGGTATAGGTGATATCTTCTCTTGTGGTTCACTCCAACCAGGTATCTCTATCAATGGAATGTCCAGTCTCTTACAGAACTTAGTCATCTCTTCAGGGAACCTTAAGGTCGCAGACCTGCCCTCCTTCTTCCCGATTAAACACGCTGGGTAACCCCAAGAATATTGGATACCGTGAATTTTTAAATGTTCGAGTAGCGGTTTTAATAATCTCCTTCTAGAGAGGGTCTCGGTGGCAAGGTCCGGAAAGATCTGTAAATCAGTCTCATTGAATGTTACCGGCCTAATGGTTTTAAGACACTGCCAAATCTGTTCTTTATCTTGAAAATTATGAAATCTTGCGATCACGTCTCTGGGTATTTCCGCTGCCAATTCCGCCGGTTTTCTAATCCGATGAATTCTCTCGAATTTGATTTTTTCCGTTTCTATTTTACCCAAAATGTGACCGAATAATTTATCGAGTTTGACTTGGAGGTCTTCTCCTTCCTGGTCAGGTAAACCGCGGATCCTCAAATTTTTCCTCCGGTTCCGGTTTTCTTGATCTTCCATTCGGTACCTCAAGTTCCTTTGTTCCATTTGTAATTCCTTCATTTGCATTTTTAACTCTGTCACCTCAGCTGCTTGACTATCCAGTTTTTCTTCAGTTTCTTCCACTCTTCTCAATAAATGACTCATGTCTTTGTGTACAATCGTTATCTCGTTTAATTAGGGAAATGATGTCCACCTGTGTGCAATCTAAGTGTCACATGATCTGTCATTACATAGACACACCTTTTTGAAAAGCGCCAGAGGCTGCAACACCTAAGCAAGAGGCACCACTAGCCAAACACTGCCATGAAGACCAAGGAGCTCTCCAAACAAGTAAGGGACAATGTTGTTGGGAAGTACAAGTCAGGGTTGGGTTATAAAAAAAAATATCCAAATCTTTGATAATCCCTAGCAGCCCCATCAAATCTATCATAACCAAATGGAAAGAACATGGCACAACAGCAAACCTGCCAAGAAACTGCTTCACAGCAAAATTCATGGACCAGGCAAGGAGGGCATTAATCAGAGAGGCAGAACAGAGAACTAAGGTAACCCTGGAGGAGCTGCAGAGTTCCACAGCAGAGACTGGAGTATCTGTACATAGGACGACAATAAGTCGTATGCTCCATAGAGTTGGGCTTTATGGCAGAGTGGCCAGAAGAAAGACATTACTTTCAGCAAAAAACAAAATGGCACGTTTTGAGTTTGCAAAAAGGCAAGTGGGAGACTCCCAAAATGTATGGAGGAAGGTGCTGATGAGACTAAAATTTAACTTTTTGGCCATCAAAGAAAACGCTGTGTGGCACAAACCCAACACATCACATCACCCAAAGAACACCATCCCTACAGTGAAACAGTGGTGGCAGAATCATGCTGTGTGGATGTTTTTCAGTAGTCGGGACTGGGAAACTGGTTAGAGTTGAGGGAAAGATGGATGGTGCTAAATACAGAGACATTCTTTAGCAAAACCAGTGCCACTCTGTGTGTGATTTGATGCTAGGACAGAGGTTCTCCTTCCAGCAGGACAATGACCTAAAGCAACACTTGAGTGGTTTAAGGGGAAACATGTAAATGTGTTGGAATGGCCTAATCAAAGCCCAGACCTCAAGCCAATAGAAAATCTGTGGTCAGACTTAAAGATTGCTGTTTACAAGCGCAAACCATCCAGCTTGAAGGAGCTGGAGCAGTTTTTCAAGGAGGAATGGGCCAAAATCCCAGTGGTAAGATGTGACAAGCTCATAGAGACTTATCCAAAGCGACTTGGAGCTGTGATAGCCGCAAAAGGTGGCTCTATAAAGTATTGACTTTAGGGGCTGAATAGTTATGCACATTGACTTTTTCTGTTATTTTGTCCTATTTGTTGTTTTCTTCACAATAAAAAAACATCTTCAAAGTTGTGGGCATGTTCTATAAATTAAATTATGCAAATTCTCAAACAATCCATGTTAATTCCAGGTTGTAAGGAAACAAAACACGAAAAAATGCAGAGGGGGGGTGAATACTTTTGCAAGACATTGTAAATAATAATAGTAGAAAAGGTAAAAAGAGAAAAAACAAATCTCTTATGCTGTCAATCCGAGGAAAGTAGAAAAGAAAGCCCACTGTGAGAAACAGCCAGAGATGTGCAGCAGAGTTGCAAAGTGTATAGTATTGAGTAGATATAGTCACTGTTTAAACTCAAGCAGAACACTGACCTGAAATGCAGTGTCTCTTACCTGAGATGGGGTAGGTGGCCACCCAACCCAACCCATTGACCTTAATGCAGAACTGTAAAGTTAGAGAGGAACCTTGATGCTTGGTGAACAGTTCTGAGGAAACCTACCTCTTTGCCTGTTTTGGACCCAGATCAGCTGAACCACAAGTGCCCTTGATGAACATTTTGACTGGCTACAGACCAGCAAAAGGGAAGCCTCCAAACTGGTATTAAAGTTGTGCCATGCATGACACCTGTAAACCAATGAAAACATACACATTAGCTGGATAGGATCCCCGGAAGTAAGGCAGGCAGATGGCTTGACTTTCTAACTGGCTTTTAACTGCTTGTGAATCAAAATTGCCATCAACCAGCACAATTTTATATCACTCGAAGCCCAGAGACAGGTAAATCATTATCTCCTAGGGGTGGGTTACAATTTAGGCAGAACCGGTGGATCCCTTAACCCCCCCCCTGGCGGTATTCCCGAGTATGGCTCGGGGTGGAATTTCACGACCAAAAGCGGTAACCCCGAGCCAGACTCGGGATCGCCTCGTAGAGTCCACAGGCACAAGTTACTTACCTTGTCCCTGGATCCTGCGATGCCCCTATGCTGTGTGATCGAGCTGTGTCCTCCTCGCTCGATTCACAGTGCTGAGTGCCGCCAAGCTCCATTCCCTGCAATGTTACGACGCACGGGGGCGGAGATCGGCGCAAAATTTAAAAAAGTAAATAAACACAATACATACAGTATACTGTAATCTTATAAATTACAGTACTGTATGTAAATAATACACACCTCCTTGTCCCTAGCGGTCTGCCCAGTGTCCTACATGCACTTTTATAAAATAAAAACTGTTCTTTCTGCCTGGAAACTGGAGATTGTCCATAGCAACCAAAAACTGTCCCTTTATGTCAAAAGTGGTTTTAGACCAGCTAGAAAACAGTGATAATAAATTAGAATCACTTGCAGAATTGAGCGATAGTGATTTGTGGGAAAATTCGTCATCCAAAAATTTAAAGTAATAATTTTTATTATTATTATATTATTTGTTATAATTATTTATATATTTATTTATTGTATTAAAATATATGATTTTGTGTTTCAAATTTTAATATACCCGGGATGTCTACTAGACTTTTGTTTGGACAGATTTAAGTGAGTTATTTCTTATGCAGCGTACACACGGTCGTTTTTTGTGATGAAAAAAAAAATACATTTTTAAAAACGTCATTTGAAATGACCGTGTGTGGGGGAAAACGTTGATTTATGTCTTCTGAAAAACGACAAAAAAAAAAAAATTCGAACATGCTTCAATTTTTAATGTCGTTTTTCAAAACGTCGTTTTTTGTGTCATAAAAAATGATCGTGTGTGGGCTAAAATGATGTTTTTAAACCTGCGCATGCTCAGAAGCAAGTTATGACGCGAGCTTGAATGGAACAGAGTGCCGCCGTACGTGCTGAACGTAACCGCGCTTTGCTAGAGCATTTTGAAAAAACGATGGTGTGTAGGCAACGTCTTTTTTTAAAATTAAGTTTGAAAAACATCGTTTTTTTTTCATGAGAAAAAAACAACATTTTTTTACAAGACAAAAAACGACCATGTGTACGCGGCATCAGAATTACAGGCCTACAATATATAAAACGCCACATTTCCATGCAAAATAATGGTACCGCTTTCAGCACCTAAAATCTGAATTAATCATACCGCCAGGGAGGTTAATTTTCTCTTTGCACCTGATTTGCAAACTAATTAATTGATGGCTTTTCTATAGTTTTACCTTTCTACATTTCTTATGACAAACAAAAAGTATAATAGTAAAAAATAAACTATATGACTATTGTACCTTATTCGACAAAATAGAGAATAGAGCTGCATAGATGTGAAAAGTCCAGGGACTCATCAGCAATGACCTCAAAGGCAGTTATAAGTACTGTTGCACATCGTTTTTGCGCTTTTCACTGTCTGATTTGATGGGCTATATATATTTTTTCTTGCAAATGTAATCTTCTACCCTGTGGAGAATTTTTTTTCTAAAAGCCCAAGAGAAATGAAACATTTGTATAATCCCTATAAGAAAAATATCTATGTCAATGTCTAAATGTTTGTATATTAAAATGAGTTAGGAGAGATGCCACACTTTGCACAGGCCAGGGGAAATTATGATTTTAGACGATGACAGGATAGAAGCAGCTTAGGGGATTATTTAAGATTTTAGTGGATGTGTTCCAAAACCTCAGCCTGTGATCAGTGCATACCTTGAGTTGTAATATCTCAACAGATGGCATCACTTCACAAGGTAAAATACCTAAATCTTGTACTTGGTTCCCGTTCCAATAAAAGGGAAGAAAAGGAATGTGATGTATCTCACACACACACACACACACACACACACATCAGCCCTAATATATGGAGTATATATTGACATGTACAATGTTTGGTGCAATAATTGTTTTTTGAAAGATGTTTAACTTCAGGAGAAAAAAAGTATATTTTTAGTTTTTGATAGAGAAGAGGAGGGTTAGAATCTCTTTCATGGAAGATTCATCATGCAAAGAAGATTGAATCTCATGTTCTGTTCAGATGATTGCTGTCACAAGGACAGAAAGTGATGGGGAAATAAAAAATGTTGTAGTTGTCAGCAGAACAGGAGCTGAAGGAAAATCTTTCAATGGGAAACAAGTTTCAGTAGCAATTTTCTATTGCAGGATTTGCCCTCCTCACTTTCTGGGAAATGTAATCTCATTTTCTGTAGTGTCTCCTAGACAGCGAATGAGGGGAAATATCCCCAGAAGGACATGTACTTCAATAAAAAAAGAAGACATGACAAAGGTACTAGCGCTTCCTTATTCTATCCACTAGTAAAAATGTTTTGGCTGCAGTTTCAACTTAAAGGGTTTGTAAAGGATTTTTTTTTTATCTTAATAGCTTCCTTTACCTTAATGCAGTGCTGTTTTCATGTCCTCATTGTTCGTTTTTGCTCTCAAGTTGCTGTAATTCTTCTCTGATCTCCACACTTCCTGGTTATCTGTTTTCTGATAACCACAGTACTGGGAGCTTTCTCTCTGTGGTCACTAATCAAGGAGGTGTGATTACTGTGTGTCTAAAACCCCTCAGCATCAATCAGTTTCATTTTCCAAACCATCACTGCCCTGTATTGGCTCTGTGGCTCTGTACAGCAGAGGCAGGAAACAACATGCAAAAACGAAACTAGAAACTACAGGTACATTATATTATTGATTTTTATCTATTTTTAATCATCTTTAAAAGGAACCAGTTAACTATTATGTCTCTATACCCTGTTAACAGTCATTTCAGCAAAAACAAATTTTCCCTTTACAACTCCTTTAAGTTCAGAGTTATGGGGTTATTGTGATTATAAAGTAGCTCTATCGCAAAAAAGGAATAGATATTTAAAAGCTTTTCCTTTAAAGATGATAGTGGACACTTACTGTACCACTCCTGCTGCCCACACTGTAGAATGCTACTGTTGAGGAGAGATTGTCCACCAAAGACTTTGGAAACCAATAGTTCTATGAGTGTTCCTCTCTACAGAACACAGTAGTGATGTATGAATCACTGGAAGGAACCACTAAGTGCTGCTGGATACCAGCAGATCAACATTTCTATTGAAGAAGAGTTCAGGGGATCATTTCACTTCATCATAGTGGTATACAGTGGTAGGGTGAATATCTCCTTTACAGCAAAAACTGTAATCCAAATTTTCAGTTTAGCGACAGAGTCGCTTTAAAGTAAGCTGGAGGATGGTCACATTATAGTGAACTGGCTGCTTAGGAATTAGGAACTGGAGAAATGAATAAACAGAGATTCTAAAAGACAAGCTAGGATTCACTTTCATCAAGGTGAGCTTTTTTTAAACCTCAATCTTGGACATAGGCATGCGCACAGGGTGTGCCGGATGTGCCCAGGCACACCCTAATCACCCCATGCACATTGGTGTTATCACTCTGTGTAGCAGCAGGAACATGGGAAAGATCTCCCTCTTACTGGCTTTGCTATACGAGAAGTGTTTATGCTCTTCTCTTTCACTGTGCCAGCAGGGAGATCAATGTGCTGGGATCATATATATATAGATGCATACACACGCATGTGTTTCTGAGCTTAAGGGTGCATACCCTAATGCAATAGGCTGCGCACACCTATGATCTTGGATATTTGCCATACGGGATCTCCCAAAACATTTTTAGCTGGTAAAAATCTATAGAAGCCGAACATCACCATTACAAGTGTAGCAGGTAACAACCAATCCTGGACGAGCCCCCCAAGTGTAGCACTACCCCCGAAGGAGCTGCTGGTTTGCATGCACAGCGAGGTGGCCCACCCTCCTGATAGGCTGCTGAGGAAAGATATCCAACCACTTGACCCCACTGCTGCCACCTGCCGTCCGGGGGTGACGGTAGTCCCTAGACAAAAGGATAGCACACAGTGCAGCCAAGCTGGAGCAGAGACCCCTAATTTAACCATATAACAGGTTCAGAGCCAACTATCTCTGAACTTTCCCCTAAATTTTCAATAGCACCGGCAGTGAACATAGCCAGGCGCTACACACTCCCCCCTGTCAAATAGACACTGTCCTCAGTGTCTGAAAAAAATATATAGCGTTCAATCCTGAACACCTACCTGAATCTGCTTAACAATAAATTATAGTGGGAGAAAAGAAGAGATAGAAACAGTACAAAAATATAAAACTTTTTTGGCTTTACTCAATGATACATTTGACATTGTTATACCTGACTATCTAGCCTGCCCCATTATCCGACAGTCTTGATAGAAGATCTACAAGACCTGAAAAACAAACAAAGAATTACACACACAAAATATCACATTATTTACAGTTAAGGGTGAATGAAGCTGCACCTTTTACAACGAAGGCAAAGCTTTCTTCCTCCCCCTAGGAACATCAAAAACGAAGTGCTAGCATTAGCAACTATAAAGGCCCAAAAGAAAAAAAAATGTCTCTCTGAGCAGAAAGTTGCAAAACACCGCCCTCTAGCGGCAGCGTTCCGACCAAGTAAGTGCACTATAGTCTGTACCAGGAAATAGAACATGTGGGCAAAGAAGAATTTTCTCTCTTTAGGGATGAAGCCCACAGGAACTTAGTCTAACTGACTAAACATTTTCATTCCCCCCAGAGTCAGTCACACTGCAGCAAACGTGGGGTGGGAGAAAAAAAAATCTTTCCTGTTCAGGACTTCTCCAGGCAAAAAAAAAAACACTTTGGGGTAGATCCACATACATCGGCGCATATATAGACCGGCGTAGCGCATCTCATTTACGTTATGCCGGCTCAACTTAGAGAGGCAAGTACTGTATCCTCAGAGTATTTGCGTCCGACGATGCGCCGGCGCAACGTAAATTCAAAGTAGGAAGGAAGTGGGCGTGTTCCATTGAAATGAGCCGTGACCCCATGCAAATGAAGGGCCGACCGGACGGCGCATGCGCAATGACGCTGACTATGTTCAGCGCCTCTCTGCGCATGCTCAGAACTCGGCCCGGCGTAATCAGTGAGATATGAACTAGGCCCGGCGTAATTAGTGAGATACGCCCAGGGCATAAATACTCCCAAACATGCGCCCGTCCAGTGCAAAAGTACATCCTCTTGTTTCCCCCCACCGAAGCAAGGTGCTTTTGTTCTGTTGTTTGTAGGTGTTTGTTTTGGAGCCATGTCAGCAGCTCAGAAGAAGAGGAAGCATAATTATTCCCCACAGGAGAGGGCTATCATTATCAGGGCCATGACCCAATATGATAGGTATCTCCATGGGCCAGAGAGTGCCAACACCACCCAGGCCAGGAGGAGGGAGATCCTGGCGCTGATTGCAGATGATGTCAATGCGTTGGGGAGTGAGGCCAGGACCCCCAATGAGATCTTGAAAAAGATCAACGATCTGTGGCGCGTGGTCCGAGGTAAGCTGGCTAAGATGACCACTCATGCCAGGGGCACTGGAGGGGGACCAGCAACTACTTTGTCGCTCACTGCTGAGGAGCGGGTGGTTGCCCAGTGCCTCCACAGGCATCAAGTGGAGGGAGTTCCTGGCTTTGACTCCATTGAGGAGGTCTTGAGGACAGGTAAGTGTGTTTTATTTCCTATCTGGTGTAAGGGAACATGTGACAAGTGTGTGGATCCTCCAACCTGTGAATTTTTTGTGTCATCCACAGATGTACAGGAGGGTGCTGGGCCATCTGGCCAGTCCACACCATCCCCCGGACATGAGTCTGAGGCAGACCCCCTGGCAAGCCAGGAGTCCTCTGTGGAAGGGAGTGGCCACACCTCTCCTCATGAGGGGGTTGAGGAGGAGGAGGAGGTCACCAGTGGCAATGAGGTGAGGCTCCATTTGGAGGAGTCTTTCCCTGATGCTGGCACCAGTCAGCCCTCCATCAGGGGTAGCCCCTCCCGCTCCTCCCCCAACAGGGCTCTCCCCCCAAGGGGCTCCCCTTCTCCTAGGCCCCAAGCCTCTTCTGGACACAGGAAGGCGACCAGGAAGACAAGGGGGGTGGCAGACATTCTGCCCGAAAACCTCCAGAGGAACCAGGCCCGCCATCTGGGTGAGGTCGTGAGGAGTATGGAGCACATGGCAGACAGCATGTCCTCCATAAAGGAGTCTGTGCAGGATGTGGGATGCAACTCCTCAGCTGTGATCACCTGCATGTATGATCTGCAGACCACCACAGCAGGCGTGGGTGAGGAGATCCACGCCCTGACAGAGGCTGTCAGGGCCAACATGGCAGCCATCCAGGCGGGGGTGAGGCTGCAGGAGGACACCAATGTGGTCCTCACCCGCATCGCCCTGGCGTTGGAGGGCAGGCCGCCAGGTGTGCAGAGACCAGGGGATGCTTCTCCTCTTGATTTCCCCCCCATGAGTCTCCCCTAAGGAGCTGGGGCCGCCGCAGGCGTGGGGCACGGCAGCGTCGTTAGATTTTTGTTTATTTTTTTTAGTTCGACTCAGGTTATGAGTTTTTTTTTTGTAGCCCAGGCAGGCTACAGTGTGACTGATGTATGAATGTGGGGGTGACATTCCTGCTGGAAAAGGGGTGTCATCCTCGGTTGTTGGGGAGAAGGGATCCCCAGGGAGAAGTGATCCCCAGGTCCGTGCGAATGGTGTATGAATGTCCAGCAACATAATTGGAGCCTTGGCATGGCGTTGCTGCTCCCAAGTCCAGATTGGTGGACTTGGGCTAATCCAATTTGATGAGGATGTGGGGTGTGTGTGCTAGGGACCACAGTGGTGTGCATGCGTGCATTCTCCTTGTGCCATGATGAATGTGTGTGTTTAATGTGCAAAGATGCCTACTGTGAGGCATCTCCTGACTGCTGTTCCCTCAGAAGACGGGGTAGCCTCAGTTAGGGGGGATTGTCTGGTTCGGAGGTCAGGTCCTCACGTAGGTCAATCTCCAGGCCCTTTCTCACGGCAAAGTTGTGCAGCATGCAACATGCACCGATGATCTGGCACACAAAGTTTGGGGAATACAACAGGGTACCCCCAGACTTATCCAGGCATCGGAAACGGGACTTCAGGAGGCCAAAGGTGCATTCCACCACTGCACGGGTACGCGCATGTGCATCATTGTATCTTTGCTCTCCTGGGGTTTGGGGATTCCGGTATGGAGTCATGAGATGGGGTCCAAGTGCATATGCAGAGTCACCTGGAAGGGAAAAGACAGGAGGATGTTAGTCGTGCATGTGCCCCTCGTGATGTCTGCATCATGGGGGCGGACAGTCATGCCTGACACCCATGTCACTCACCAACCAGCCAGCTGTCCCCATACACGTTCTGTTCAAATTCTGTTGGGATGGGGCTTTGACGGTATATGTAGCTGTTGTGGCTGGACCCTGGGTGTTTGGCACGGACGTGCCATATGAGGCATTGGGCATCGACTATCACCTGTACGTTGATGGAATGCCAGTGCTTCCGATTGCGGTATATGTGCTCTGTGTCATGGGGGGGCCGTAGTGCCACATGTGTGCAATCAATGGCCCCCACAGTGCGTGGGAATCCTGCAATTCTGACGAAATCCTGCATTGCCTTCACCCGCAGATGCTCCTGGGTGGGTCTGATGATTTGGTTGGCCATGCATCTGAGGATTGCGGGGACAACCTGGTGCACACATCTGCTAATGGAGGATTGTGCCATCCCAGCCACAACTCCACTTGTACGCTGGAACGAGCCACTGGCAAGGAAATGGAGTGTTGCCAGTACCTTGACCAGTGGCTCCACTGCATGTGAGCGATGTGTCTGGCTGGTGATGTCATATTTCAGGGTTGTGGTTAATTCTAGGATGGCAGTAGGGCTGAATCTTAAGATGCGATACACCTCAGAATCCACCATGCCAAAGACGTCTATGCGCGTGCGGTATATCCTCTCCCGTGCCCTCCTCCTTCTGCGCGCTTTTAAAGCCAGTAAAAAAATAAACATTTATAAAAAATAAAAAAAAGGAGGGGGGGGGTTGCCACATGGGGCCCTGGGGACCTCCGAGCCCTTTAATAATAAAAAAAAAAAAATATATATATATATATATATATATATATATATATATATATATATATATATATATATATATATATATAAAAAAATATATATATCTATATATATAAAACTCAACGTGTGTGTGTGTGTGTGTGTGTATGTATGTTCCAGCATCACGTCCAAACGGCTAAAGATATTAACATGAAACTTGGCACACATGTTACTTATATGTCAGCAACAAACATAGGATAGGTGGTTTAACCCTTACCCACCCCCATTTGCCATGGTCGGGGTTTTTCTTTAAAGTCCCATTCAACTCTATGGGAAATACATGTTACTTCATAACTTCCAAACGGCTGTAGATATTTCGATAACACTTGGTCACATGTTACTTATATGTCCACTTAAACTATAGGATAGTTAATTTATCCCTTAACTACCCCCATTTGTGAGGGTCAGGGTTTTTGTTTAAAGTCCCATGCAAATCAATGGGAAATGTATGTTCCCACATAACTTCTGTACGCCTGGAGATATTTCAATAATACCTGGTACACATATTACTTATATGCCAAATAAAAATATATGACAGTTAAATTAACCCTTACCTACACCCTTATATAAAAGATGGGTATATTTATATTACTATGATTTTCCTCCCCAAAAGGTTAAGATAGGAAGACCGGGCAACGCCGGGTATTCAGCTAGTTTTTTATAAAAAAGGGGGGGTTGCCATCCGGGGGCCCTGGGGACCTCTGGGCCCTTTAATAATAATAATAAAATAGAGATAGATATAGATATATATAAAAAAATATATATATAAAAATATATATATATTTTTAATAAAAAAATTATAAAAAAAGGGGGCTTGCCAAATGGGGCCCCTTACAGGTGTACTGCCTGTACCCCCCTGATGGCGGCCCTGCTTACACATAAATGAGGGGGACACGGGGAGCTAACATAGCCACCCTAGAACAGGAAGTCAACGAATAGCAGAAAAAAAGCTTCAAGATGAAACTAAAGAATAAAGAGATTAAAGGTACATTCTATTTTTATTTAAACATATGGCTTTTTTTTTTATAGAAACACCTGAGGCGAGGCGATTAATTTCGCATTTGTTTGCGCTATATACGTTTCTCACTCACTCACTCATATATATTAATATAAATGTAAAAATGTAATAAATATAAAATAAATTTAGTGTAGTGCCACTTTAAACATGCTTTACATGGATCCAAAAAAAAAAAAAGTAATAAAAATCTAAACTCTCTGTTTCTATGTTTTATTTAAAAAATCTCTTTTGCTGTCATCCAGATAAACCTGAGCAGAAAAGAAAACGCGTAGTGAGAATCAGCCAGAGTGCTGCTGCAGCGTTACAAAGTGTGTAGCACGGTTTCTCTGATATCAAAAAGGTAAAGAGAGGGCCGCACATCAAAGTCACAAAGTAAAAGGGAGGTTGCTGCATACTGAACAAGATTCCACAATGCACAGAATAAGTCAGGGGCATGGGATATTACTAAGACTCGAACGGATGGTCCCTTGGGGAGGGAGTGTGGAAAAGGCAGGAGGAGGTGGTGTGGGAAACCACCAATAAGAATTAAATAAAAAAATGACTTGCAAGAGATTTCCTTGGAGAAAAAAGGGATGCTAAACAGCATTGTAAGTTTGTTTTAGAAGTAGAAGAAAAACTATTTGTTGTTTGCTCTCCCATTTTGTCTACACGTTCCTACAAAAAAAAAAAAAAACGTTGTAGATTTATAAACCCCCTGAAAACACTGTGCGCTTAATTATTTTATGTACCTGTGCAAGGAAGAAGAAATATACTATGTGTAATTGGAAATGTCAGGCATTAGAAGAGCAGGCTTGCTTTTGCTAGTATTAAACAGGGACCCAGCTGGTGATTTGTGGTTCCACACTGCCGTTAATCCAGGCTTTGTCTGGGTAGACAGCCAGCCTTCATAACCAGAATCTACAGGAACATAGCCAGGGTTAAACCGTACTTAATCCAGTGGAAATTTGCTTGAAGGGGATTATTGTTTTATTTATTTATTTTCTATTTCTCTCTTTGACAACACGGCAACAATACATCTCTGGTAATGGTGTCTTCTTTAAATGTTTTAAAATGAGGATTTAGATTCTTTGATGTCGCTCACTGTAAAAGCATTTCAACAAAGCATACGCGCTCAGTGTTGCAAATGCAAAATGTACTTTTATAGATGCTTTAGAGCAAAACAAGAAAATATGGCTTTTCAAAAGGGTAGAGGCGCACCGAAATGGAAATTTCAGAACCGAAACGAAACCGAAATAAAAAAAATGTCAGGCCGAAACCAAAAATTACTTTTCTTTTTTTTTTAATAATTGTATGTTAAAACAGTGCAGTCGGATTGCAAAAATGTATGGAGCATCCTATCACTGTCCCCCAATTGCCGCCTCTTGTTTCTTTTTTTTTTTTATTATTATTACTTTATCACTTTTTTGTTTTGTAGCTCGTCGTTTTACTTTTTTTATTTTTGTATAATTTTCTTATTTTTAATATTATTCTTCTTATTCTTTACTTTTTAATTACTTATTTTTAGGGCTGTGGAAATTAACTACTAATTCATTGATTAATCTTAAATTTTTTTGATCGATCAAATTTTTTTTGATTGGTACTCACCTCTCCGCCGGCTTCCAGGCCTTCAGGGAGTTCCGTTGCAGAAGGAGAGGTCAGTAGTAGAAGCCTCTATATTTGTCGGTTGACCTGGTGTCCTAAGCTCAACAGATAATCAGCTCGACAATTTATTCTTAGCAGATAAAGCGGTGGCTGAAAAACCGTCTGTGTATTATTTCCTTCACAAGGTAACAGCTACCTAAGCTGACATTTGTCAGTTTTCAGTTAAAAGGCAGGCTTCTTTCACCAGGTTACCAACAAGAACCAGAGTGGTGGAAAATAATGCTATATAAGTAAATACAGTACATGTGCGTGTTTAAAGTATGTCATGTCCTGTAACCTTTGCGCTAACAGTGATTAGTGTTCATAATAAATACATTTATCAAAAATAAAATCCACAAGTTAACACTTTATTACATAAGCCATTAAACGTTGCACTTACTGTACATTGTATTAGTATCAAAATCACCTTAAAAACATGTGTGGCGGCGACACTAAGGAATCAGATTTTCCAGATGGTGGATGGTGATGATTTTCAATCAAGGACTTTATTATTTCATCACATGTGGATTTTATTTTTGAATTTTTATTTTACAGTAGGTGAACCCGATATTGTGTCAATCTCGCTCTCTTTCTCGGCGAGATTGAGCACCTACGAGCCCCATCGCGGGAGCCAGCGCCGAGCTGGCTTGCCGCGATGGAGACAGAGCCGTCATAGAAGCGACGGGAGATCCGACTTGGATTCCCGCCAATTCTACACGTGTGCGGCGTTTGTTATGAATCCTGAGGGGGAAGTCCCCACCGGATTTTAAATAAAAATCCGGCATGGGTTCCCCCCTCAGGAGCATACCGGGCCCTTAGGTCTGTTATGGGTTGTAAGGAGAGCCCCCCTACGCCGAAAAAAACGGCGTAGGGGGTCCCCCTACAATCCATACCAGACCCGTATCCAAAGCACGCTACCCGGCCGGCCAGGAAGGGAGTGGGGACGAGCGAGCGCCCCCCCCCCCTCCCACCTGAGCCGTACCAGGCTGCATGCCCTCAACATGGGGGGGTTGGGTGCTCTGGGGCAGGGGGGCGCACTGTGGCCCCCCCACCTCAGAGCACCCTGTCCCCATGTTGATGAGGACAGGGCCCCTTCCCGACAACCCTGGCCGTTGGTTGTCGGGGTATGCGGGCGGGAGGCTTATCGGAATCTGGGAGCCCCTTTAATAAGGGGGCCCCCAGATACCGGCCCCCCACCCTAAGTGAATGGATATGGGGTACATCGTACCCCTACCCATTCACCTGTAGGAAAAATGTAAAAGTTAATAAACACACCACACAAGGGTTTTTAAAATAATTTATTTTTCTGCTCCGGAGGCCCCCCCTGTCTTCTTTATTAGCTCTGTTTACCAGGGGGGGGCTTCTTCTTTGACGTCTTCGGGTGGGTGGGGGCCGCCGTCTGGTTCTCTTCCACCGCCGGGGGGGTCGCTTTTAAAAAAGCCCCCACCCCCCGGCGGGTTTCCTCCGGCGTCTTCGGCGGGGGGGATTCTTCTTCCGCTATCCCGACGGGTCTTCTCCGCTATGCGGGGGGTCTTCTCAGCTCTCCGGGGGTCTCCTTCTATGTTCGCCGCTCTCCGCTGTGAGTTCTTCTTCCGTGCTGTGACGTCATGTTCTTCACTTCTCTTCTTCTCCCGATGTTGACACGTCGCCTCTCCTCGCTGCAATGACGGGTGCGCGGGTGCATCGGACCTATATAGGCCTCACAATCCCATCATGCTCTGTACCTACCCATGTGATACCTACCCACGTGGGTAGGTATCACATGGGTAGGTACAGAGCATGATGGGATTGTGAGGCCTATATAGGTCCGATGCACCCGCGCACCCGTCATTGCAGCGAGGAGAGGCGACGTGTCAACATCGGGAGAAGAAGAGAAGTGAAGAACATGACGTCACAGCACGGAAGAAGAACTCACAGCGGAGAGCGGCGAACATAGAAGGAGACCCCCGGAGAGCTGAGAAGACCCCCCGGATAGCGGAGAAGACCCGTCGGGATAGCGGAAGAAGAAGCCCCCCCCGCCGAAGACGCCGGAGGAAACCCGCCGGGGGGTGGGGGCTTTTTTAAAAGCGACCCCCCCCGGCGGTGGAAGAGAACCAGACGGCGGCCCCCACCCACCCGAAGACGTCAAAGAAGAAGCCCCCCTGGTAAACAGAGCTAATAAAGAAGACAGGGGGGCCTCCGGAGCAGAAAAATAAATTATTTTAAAAACCCTTGTGTGGTGTGTTTATTAACTTTTACATTTTTCCTACAGGTGAATGGGTAGGGGTACGATGTACCCCATATCCATTCACTTAGGGTGGGGGGCCGGTATCTGGGGGCCCCCTTATTAAAGGGGCTCCCAGATTCCGATAAGCCTCCCGCCCGCATACCCCGACAACCAACGGCCAGGGTTGTCGGGAAGGGGCCCTGTCCTCATCAACATGGGGACAGGGTGCTCTGAGGTGGGGGGGCCACAGTGCGCCCCCCTGCCCCAGAGCACCCAACCCCCCCATGTTGAGGGCATGCAGCCTGGTACGGCTCAGGAGGGGGGGGCGCTCGCTCGTCCCCACTCCCTTCCTGGCCGGCCGGGTAGCGTGCTTTGGATACGGGTCTGGTATGGATTGTAGGGGGACCCCCTACGCCGTTTTTTTCGGCGTAGGGGGGCTCTCCTTACAACCCATAACAGACCTAAGGGCCCGGTATGCTCCTGAGGGGGGAACCCATGCCGGATTTTTATTTAAAATCCGGCGGGGACTTCCCCCTCAGGATTCATAACAAACGCCGCACACGTGTAGAATTGGCGGGAATCCAAGTCGGATCTCCCGTCGCTTCTATGACGCGCTTGCTGGGATGTGCTGTCACTATTCCAGTGAGTGCGAGATGTCGGCGAGATCTCGGCACCATGTCGCCGAGAATCAGCGCGATGCTGTCGTGCTAAAAACACAATATCACAAACACCTACTGTATTTATTATGGACACTAATCATTGTTAGCGCAACTCAACAAAGGTTATAAGATTTAAACTGTGTACATCTCGCAGGAGAGTTGCTGCTTAACCACTTCCGGACTGCCGCACGACTATATACATCGGAACTTTGAAGCGGGATATCTCTGTTATGTCAGCAGCTAGCTGCCATAACCCAGATATCCTCGTCTTCAGGCAGCGGTCCGGTTTATGATAATGGTGGTCTTTGCAGCGGATTCGCCGCAAGATCACAGTTATCGGCAGCGGGAGAGGGGTCCGCCTCCCGCCGCTCTCCCGTGTCCTCTGTCGCTTACCGGAGCCATCAGTAGTGGCGGAGGCGAACCGGTCCTCTCTCGTGCTGGGTATGGAGACGAGTGAGAGGAAGATGGCCCCCAACCGTCTCCGTACCATAGCAGGGCAGAAGCGACATCAAAACGTCACTTCCTCCCATAGTGCTTAAAGGGACATTTTTTTTTTTGCATTTTAGTGTAAATATGATATCTGAGGTCTTTTTGTAGTTCAAACTACACGTACGAAGGGAAACTTGTACAGTCGCACTCCAAAAATGTTCTTTTAATTAAAATCGATCACAAAATGAACATGCCACAGCAAACCAATTGGAACAAAAGCTAACGTTTCGCACTGTAGCTTCAGTGCTTAGTCATAGCTATTGATTGATTGATTGATTTAATAGATTTATAGTGCGCCAAATACTGGCCCATCAGGGCAGTGTCTAAGCGCAGGAGACATAACTAGAGAAAAGCAAATCAAATCAGGGAGTGAAAAAAAAAGATAGATAAAGGAGAAAAAAGGAAAGCAAGAAAGACTAATAAACAGATCCACAGGGAACAGCAGGGAGAACTAACATAACTTGGCATGCTTTTTCTCAAAAAGCCAAGTATTTAGCCTTTTTCGAAAGGCCATAATAGAAGGGAGTGACCGAATGGAAGCAGGGAGACTATTCCATAGAGCCGTAGCTCTCACAGAAAAGCATCTGCCCCCAAAGGTAAGCAAACTGGCAGATGGACAAGTGACAAGACCCGCTGTTAATGATCTGAGTGCTCGTGCAGGGGCATATCGCGTTATCAGGGAATTCAGATATTGCGGGCCCGTCCCATGATAAGCACGATAGGCGAGACAAAGAGCCTTAAACTCAACGTGATCTACCACCGTGAGCCAGTGCAGTGATCGCAGGGTAGGGGTAATGTGCTCCCGCCTGTTTAGGCCGGAGATTAGCTATGACTAAGCACTTAAGCTACAGTGCGAAACGTTATCTTTTGTTCCAATTTTTTTGCTGTGGCATGTTCATTTTGTGATCGATTTTAATTAAAAGAACATTTTTGGAGTGGGACTGTCCAAGTTTCCTTCGTATTTTTGCATACACGTGTGAGGTATTGCCGCGAGCAATAATTCTAGCCCTTGACCTCCTCTGTAACTCAAAACATGCAACCTGTAGAATTTTTGAAACATCGCCTATGGAAATTTTTAAGGGTAAAAGATTGTCGCCAATCCACAAGCGGGCGCAATTTTGAAGCGTGACATGTTAGGTATCAATTACTCGGTGTAACATTATCTTTCAAAATTTAAAAAAAATTGGGCTAACTTTACTGTTGTCTTATTTTTTAATTAAAAAAAATGGCTTGTAAGACCACTACACAAATACGGTGTGACAAAAAGTATTGCAATGACCGCCATTTTATTCTCTAGGGTGTTAGAAAAAAATTATAATGTTTGGGGGTTCTAAGTAATTTTCTAGCAAAATTGCGTTTTTTAACTTGTAAACAACACATTTGAAAAAGAGGCTCGGTCCTTAAGTGGTTAATAATACAGGAAATTTTAAATTTTAAATTTAAAAACATTGTTTACACATTAGCACGGTTTCTTTTTTCTTTTTGATTTCATGTCCTGTGCCAGCCATGATGTCATCATTACCCTTTTGACAGAAATGGATATAGCAGCCTACAGCAGTCATATATATGTTAAACAATTTAAATTAAGGGCTATTTCTCCTCCTCTGCATGCTGTAGGTCTGAGTGTTGAGGGTAGGCAGAGGCAATCCCTCTGATTTCTGAAAAAAATGTTGCGCACAGACTGCAAATTATAATAACTATATGGTTAAAAAGACTTGATAATCCGTATATTAGCTACTATGCCAAATCTGAAACTAAAACAACATTTATACTGGCTTATCTTCAGGGATGTAAACATTATAAAATGTGCCATTATAAAACTATAAAAACACTTTTAAAGATCAGAATTCTTCCTTATTTTAAAACCTATAGGCAAATACCAAAAATTTGATCTAATATGGCTTTTTAAAACATACTATCCCACTCAAAGAATGAACAAACAGTCATCTGCACTTCAGTGAGGTCAGCCACAAAAGTATTTTTATTTTAGGACTAGATCACAGAAGAGTCCACCCAGACCAAGCCTCACTCTGACATGTTATGCCCCGTACACAGGCTCAGAATTTCCGAAGGGAAAAAGTCCATCAGGAATCCCAACGGGAAAAAAGAGAGCTGGTCCTCTTTTTTTTGATGGCGAGTTTGGCAGTTTTCCCATCTGAAAAACTGCGAGGGAGCATACACACGGCAGGTATTCCCGGCCGAAAGCTCTCCTTGCAGTTTTCCTGTCGGAAAACCCGGTCGTGTGTACGGGGCATGGCACTCAAAAAGTCCTAGTATGAGTATTCAGACATTGAGCTTAACAATTTTTTAATGCAATGTTTTAACCACTTCCCGACCTCCTCATGTACATATACGTCAGCAGAATGGCACGGACAGGCACAAGCACGTACCTGTACGTCCTCTGCTAGACGTGGGTGGGGGGTCTGTTTGGGACCCCCCCGGTACATGCGGAGGTCGGGTCCGCTCGGGGCGCGATCCAGGACGACGGCGCGGCTATTTGTTTTTAGCCGCTCCGTCGCGATCGCTCCCCGGAGCTGAAGAACGGGGAGAGCCGTGTGTAAACACGGCTTCCCCGTGCTTCACTGTGGCGGCGCATCGATCGAGTGATCCCTTTTATAGGGGAGACTCGATCGATGTTGTCAATCCTACAGCCACACCCCCCTACACTAGTAAACACACACACAGTGATCCCTAAATGTTACAGCGCCCCCTGTGTTTAACTCCCAAACTGCAACTGTCATTTTCACAATAAAGAATGCAATTTAAATGCATTTTTTGCTGTGAAAATGACAATGGTCCCAAAAATGTGTCAAAATTGTCCGAAGTGTCCGCCATAATGTCGCAGTCACGAAAAAAATCGCTGATCGCCGCCATTAGTAGTAAAAAAAAATAAAAAAAATAAAAATGCAAAAAAACTATCCCCTATTTTGTAAACGCTATAAATTTTGCGCAAACCAACCGATAAACAATTATTGCGTTTTTTTTTTTCCAAAAATAGGTAGAAGAATACGTATCGGCCTAAACTGAGGAAAAAAAAATTTTATATATGTTTTTGGGGGATATTTATTACAGCAAAAAGTAAAAAATATTGCATTTTTTTCAAAATTGTCGCTCTATTTTTGTTTATAGCGCAAAAAATTAAAACCGCAGAGGTGATCAAATACCACCAAAAGAAAGCTCTATTTGTGGGGAAAAAAGGACGCCAATTTTGTTTGGGAGCCACGTCGCACGACCGCGCGAATTGTCTGTTAAAGCGACGCAGTCCCGAACTGTAAAAACCCCTTGGGTCTTTAGGCAGCAATATGGTCCGGGGCTTAAGTGGTTAATGAAATGAAGAGCAAAAACATGCAAGAAATATTTGCAGAAAAAAGATTACAAAGCAGACAGAAGCAATTGTAAAATTTGTAAGAGTCACTGGCCCTCATAAATGACTATTCATTTTTAGGGTTGAGCGAACCCGAACTGTAAAGTTCGGGTTCGGTACGGACTTTGGGTTTTTCCCGAAACCCGGACCCGAACCCGAATAATTGGAAAAAGTTTGGGTCCGGGATCGGAGTTCGGGAAAAAAAATGCGCGGAGGTCCCCGCAAATTCAATAACCAGACCCTTTAGGTCTGGTATGGATATTATGGGGAACCCCGCCGTCAATTTAAAACAAAAATGACGTGCGGTTCCCCCTAAATTTCCATAACCAGACCCTTCAGGTCTGGTATGGATATTAAGGGGAACTCCCACCGTCAATTTAAAACAAAAATGATGTGCGGTTCCCCCTAAATATCCATAACCAGACCCGTTATCTGAGCACGTTGACCTGGCCGGCCGCTGAAAAGAGGGGGGGACAGAGTGCGGCCCCCCCTCTCCTGAACCGCACCAGGCCACATGCCCTCAACATGGGGAGGATGTCCCCATGTTGATGGGGACAAGGGTCTAATCCCCACAACCCTTGCCCGGTGGTTGTGGGGGTATGCGGGCGGGAGGCTTATCAGAATCTGGAAGACCCCTTTATCAAAGGGGACCCCCAGATCCTGACCCCCCCCCTGTTTGAAATGGTAATGGGGTACACTGTACCTCTACCATTTCACAAAGGAAGTGTAAAGTCTTGTAAAAAACTACACACACACACACACACACACACCGTAGAATAAAGTCCTTTATTAATAAAATAAAAAGACTCCAGCGGTGATAATCCACTCGTTCCCGGCTTCCTGCTCCAACGTTGTCCCAATCCTGCGACGGCTGCGGGTGATCTCCAGCGATGAGAAGATCCTGCGACGGCCGGGTGATCTCCGCTCCAGCGATGAGAAGATCCATCCGGAGCGCAGCATCCCCGACCTCCTCTCACCGCTGGACACAGCCCAGCGAATGACGCGCTGGAGCTGTGACATTACTTATATAGAGGAGGCAGGGCCACCCATCACGTGACCCAGCACCCTCTGACATACCCTCTGCTATGTCACTGGGGAAGCCCAGGAAGAGGGAAGACTCTGGGCTTCCCCAGTGACGTAGCAGAGGGTACGTCAGAGGGTGCGGGGTCACGAGACGGGTGGCCCTGCCTCCTCTATATAAGTAATGTCACAGCTCCAGCGCGTCATTCGCTGGGCTGTGTCCAGCGGTGAGAGGAGGTCGAGGATGCTGCGCTCCGGATGGATCTTCTCATCGCTGGAGCGGAGATCACCCGGCCGTCGCAGGATCTTCTCATCGCTGGAGATCACCCGCAGCCGTCGCAGGGATCGGGACAACGCTGGAGCAGGAAGCCAGGAACGAGTGGATTATCACCACTGGAGATTTTTTCTTTTTTTTTTTATTAATAAAGGACTTTATTCTACGGTGTGTGTGTTTTTTTACAGTGTACCCCATTACCATTTCACACAGGGAGGGGTTAAAGGGGTCTTCCAGATTCTGATAAGCCTCCCGCCCGCATACCCCCACAACCACCGGGCAAGGGTTGTGGGGATGAGACCCTTGTCCCCATCAACATGGGGACATCCTCCCCATGTTGAGGGCATGTGGCCTGGTGTGGTTCAGGAGAGGGGGGGGCCGCACTCTGTCCCCCCCTCTTTTCTGCGGCCGGCCAGGTCAACATGCTCGGATAACGGGTCTGGTTATGGATATTTAGGGGGAACCGCACGTCATTTTTGTTTTAAAATGACGGCGGGGTTCCCCTTAATATCCCTACCTGACCTGAAGGGTCTGGTTATGGATATTTACCGGGAACCGCACATCATTTTTTTTTTAATTGACGGCAGAGTTCCCCTTAATATCCATACCAGACCTAAAGGGTCTGGTTATTGAATTTGCGGGGACCTCCGCACATTTTTTTTCTAAAAGTCCGTGTCCCATTGACTACAATGGGGTTCGGAGTTTGGGTTCGGCTTCCCGAACCCGAACTTTTTTTTTTAAGTTCGGGTTCGGACCCGAACCCGAACATCCATGTGTCCGCTCAACTCTATTCATTTTCCTTGATAGTTGTAATAGTATCAAATATAGCGGCTTTTTCTTGTCCCTAGAGAGGATGTTGCAGTGCTATCTCCACCCAATTAAGGGGTCGTAATAGTCTGCCAACTATCCTGGGATGTTTCCATATGACAATGTCTCACCGTCTGTAACCAGCATATTATTTAGCAGAATAACTCTCTGTAGATTTTAAAGTGGAGGTTCCATCAAAAAAACAATTTTGCTTTAAACTCTAGCTTACGACTAAAAAAGAAAAAAAAAAAGTTTTTTTTTTTTTTTACTCATCTGAAAATGCCTGTTGCTATGCGGTCCCACGAAATCTGCCTTTGAATCCACCTAGGATTCTGACATCATCTCCCTCTAATGCTCCTGGGAAATGTGTGTCATCATTTCCCAGGATGCAGTGCGCTGTCCAATTATCACTCCCCATCCAAGACTTCCAGGAAGTAAGTGCCTGTAGGCTTCACATTGCCCACAAGCAAAATGACAATGGTGTGGACATAGTTTTATAAACTATCTTTTTTGAATATCTATGCGGATTGGCGGCGGATTGTAAAATAGTAAGTGAACAGATTTATATTATAAAAACGCAGGATGAAAGGACATACATTTAAAAAATGCTAATTGTGGTTGGAACTCCGCTTTAAGTATATTTATCCTATTAGGACCAGTGTGTCTTATTAGTCTTACAGAACTTGTAAATTAGGTGTGTATCCACTCTTCAGGAAGGTAACTCTATTTCTGTAGGAGTTGTGGAATAAAGAACTAGAGTTTGAAGTCTGAGAGGTATGAAAGTTCAACTCTAGGTCAATTTACTACATTCACTGTATTCCTTACCCTGCTACCCAGACTGTTTATGACTAGACTTGACATTTACAAAAGGGCCCCATCAAAAGTTCTTTGAAGACCCTAGGGCTAGTGAATGTTTATTAACCATGCATAACATGTCTGCTTTTTGTCAAATATTCCTTGAGCTGGACTATGGTTTGTCAAATATGTAACCTTCCCTGGCTACCTAGCATAGACCAGATTTAAACGTTTTTGGGGAACATGAGGATGGCATGGTGCTCAGTTTAACTCCTTCATTCTCCCTGCACAATTTAGTGTTTATCAGAGTTCACTGTCTTCACAACTAGTTGGGACGAACACAAATATGTAGAAGAATGCATATTGGCCTAAATTGATGAAGAAATTTGATTTTTTTTTCATTTTTTTATTGGGTATGTTTTATAGCAGAAAGTAAAGTATATTGTGATGGTAAAGTCACAAGGGAGCAGTGCCACCCGCTGATGTCGCCAGGTGGCATCACCCCTTACCTATATAAGAACTGTAAAATGGTTGAGCCTGCAGTTGGCCTTCGTCACGGGTGGAGCTTTTTTTTCTTGCTTTTTTCGGGTCCAGCGGTGGCAGTGGGTGTCGTGATTGACGATGGGGGAAATTTTATTTTTATTTTTAATAAAGGAATTGTTAACAACTGTGTGTGTTTTTATTTATTTTTGACACTTGTTTTGGTGAATGGGTAGTGGTACAATGTACCCCATACTCATTAACATAGCTGGGATGAAATCTGGGGGCTTCCAGATTCTGAATAACCACCCCTGCCTGCAGACCCCCACAACTATAGCCCAGGGTTGCGGGGAAGAGACCACTGTCCCCATCAACATGAACATGAGGACAGGGTGCCCCAGAGCATCCCCCCCCATGTTGAGGGCATGTGGCCTTGTATGGTTCAGGAGGGGGGGCACTCGCTCCCTCCCCCCTTTTCCTGGCCTGCAAGGCTGAATGCTTGGTTAAGCGTCTGATATGGATTTTGGGGGGCCCCACGCCATTTTTTTTTTAATTTGGCATGAGTGTTCCCCTAAAAATTCATATCAGACCTAAGGTTCTGGTATGGACTTTGGGTGGGACCCCACACCGTTTTTTACATTTTGGCGTGGGGTTCCCCTTAAAGTCCATACCAGACCCAAAGGGCCTTGTATGGATTTGGGCCCTGCAATGTTTTTTTAAATTCAGCTGTCCACAGGGAAGCACGCAGTGCATTTTGGGGTGCTCGGAGAGCGAATATCCCACCTGCAAATTCAGGTGTCACCCTATTCATTGCTACTTTATCATACTTCATCACGCTATTAAGGAGGCAGGATTATCAATTGAGGGATAGAGGAGGATAAAGAAGATTTCTCTGCTTTAGGAAAGAAAAAGAAAACAGAGGCCAATCACTGGAGGAGTATATTAGGCAAAGAATTTATTTGCTTATAGTGTTACTTTAAGTCAGTGCTAAATATCATGATTAGGACATTGCTATTTGACTTTCATAACCTATTTATATCAGCGCCTTTAGGGATATTAGTGTAGATGTAAGCCATCTGTATGATACAAATTCACTAATGTACCTTAGCCAAAATGTGTTTCTGCCAGATTAGCTTGTAAATATGTGGCCCAAGTTCACCTTTCAATTTACATGTCTGCTGTTGGCATTTTTTTGGTTTAATTTACTAAAAAAAATGTGTATATATATATATATATATATATATATATATATATATATATATATATATATATATATATATATATTCTTTTAATGATTATAGCTTTCAGTTAGTGAAAACCCCAAATTCCGTATTTTAGAACATTTTAAATGGGTTGTAAAGGTTCATTTTTTATTTTCTAAATAGGTTCCTTTAACCACTTAAGGACCCCTTCACGCCGATATACGTCGGCAGAATGGCACGGCTGGGCACATCAACGAAGCTCCGTGACCTTGACCGCGGGACTCGCGGACCCGATCGCCGCTGGAGTCCCGCGATCGGTCCCCGGAGCTGAAGAACGGGGAGAGCCGTGTGTAAACATGGCTTCCCCGTTCTTCACTGTGGCGGCAGCATCGATCGTGTCATCCCTTTTATAGGGAGACACAATCGATGACGTCACACCGACAACCACACCCCCCTACAGTTGTAAACACACTTCAGGTCACACATAACCCCATCAGCGCCCCCTGTGGTTAACTCCCAAACTGCAATTGTAATTTTCACAATAAACAATGCTTTTTAAATGCATTTTTTGCTGTGAAAATGACAATGGTCCCAAAAATGTATCAAAATTGTCCGCCACAATGTCGCAGTCACAAAAAAAATCGCTGATCGCCGCCATTAGTAGTAAAAAAATAATAATTAATAAAAATGCAATAAAACTATCCCCTATTTTATAAACGCTATAAATTTTGCGCAAACCAACCGATAAACGCTTATTGTGATTTTTTTTAACAAATATAGGTAGAAGAATACGTATCGGCCTAAACTGAGGAAATTTTTTTTTATTTTATATATTTTTGGGGGTTATTTATTATAGCAAAAAGTAAAAAATATTGAATTTTTTTCAAAATTGTGGCTATATTTTTGTTTATAGCGCAAAAAATAAAAACCACAGAGGTGATCAAATACCACCAAAAGAAAGCAGTATTTGTGGGGAAAAAAAGATGCCAATTTTATTTGGGAGCCACGTCGCACATCCGTGCAATTGTCAGTTAAAGCGACACAGTGCCGAACTCGCAAAAAGGGGCAAGGTCCTTTAGCTGCATTTTGGTCCGGGTCTGAAGTGGTTAAGCTAGTGCATTGTTGGTTCACTTACCTTTTCCTTTGATTCCCCTTCTAAATGTTTTTTTCTTTTTTTTCTTTGTCTGAATTTCTCACTTCCTGTTTTATCTCAGTAAGCTGTTCAGTAAGCTGTTCTGGCTGACTAACCACCGCTCGGATGATGGTGGCAAGTTTACCGAGGAGAAACAGGAAGTGAGAAATTCAGACAAAGAAAAAAAAACATTTAGAAGGGAAATCGAAGGAAAAGATAAGTGAACCAACAATGCAGAAGCTTAAAGGAACCTATTTAGAAAATAAAAAACAAACCTTTACAACCCCTTTAATATTACATAAGACCAAAAAAAAAGGATTTTTAATACAAAAATTTTGGCTTACTGAAAGTATGTCCATATACAGTATAGTATGCACAAGTGGTGGCGCGTCCATTAATGGCGCCCGGGCACTGCCCCCTCTCTCCTCTCCACCCCATATATGCAGTGGATAGATTCATGAATAGCATGTAACTAAAGTGGCCACCCCCTATTCATGTGTCCAGCCCCTTTCAGGGCACTGGCTAGGTTTTTACAACCTCTCCTGAATGATTTAACTTGACAGATAGTAACCCACATTTGGCGCTTGAAATGCCTCTAAACTCAGCGTCTGAATTCATTTTTTTGCTCTCCAAAAAAAGCCTCTAAACTCAACTACCTAGAAGCAACTATAAACTACCCTGTGTACATGTACTGATAAGATAACATAGAGGAGAGTTCAGAAGCAGTTGAAAAAAATGCCCAATTGTTCCTAAACCTCTGTTTACCAGTAGCAGTGTACATGAGGCCCTTAGTTTTCTGGAAAAAAAAAACAGTGGGCCAGATTCAGAAAGATCAGCGGATCTTTCTACTGGCGTAACGTATCTCATTTACGTTACGCCGCCGCAAGTTTTTCAGGCAAGTGCTTTATTCACAAAGCACTTGCCTGTAAAGTTGCGGCGGCGTAGCGTAAATCACCCGGCGGAATTCAAATTCGGCGGGTAGGGGGCGTGTATCATTTAAATGAAGCATGTCCCCGCCGAACGAACTGCGCATGCGCCGGCCGCGACTGAATCCCAGTGCGCATGCTCCAAATAACGTCGGCAAATCGTCATGCTTTCGACGTGAACGTAAATTACGTCCAGCCGTATTCGCGAACGACTTATGCAAACGACGTAAAAATTTCAAAACTCGGCATGGGAACGACGGCCATACTTAACATAGGATACGTCGCACATACCCCTCATATAGCAGGGGTAACTTTACACCGGAAAAAGCCGAACGCAAACGACGTAAGAAAAAAACGCCGGGCGCTCGTTCGTTTCTGAATCGGCGTAAATCCTAATTTGCATATTCCTCGCATAAAACTTACGGAAGCGCCACCTAGCGGCCAGCCTGAAATTGCAGCCTAAGATCCGACGGTGTAAGACACTTACACCTGGCGGATCTTAGGGATATCTATGCGTAACTGATTCTCTGAATCAGTCGCATAGATACGACCGGCCGGACTCAGAGATTCTCCTGATACGCCGTCGTATCTCTTTCTGAATCCGGCCCAGTGACTGCTCAGACTAGAAAACTGTCAGGCTTGCTTTAGTTTTACTGCAACAGTTTTATTATAAAAGAAAAAATGTGAAGAAATGTGGCCATTACTGTAATAAGCACCCTCGGCAGTGTTATACTTTCTCTCAAGTCCAGCAACTTTTTCTAGGTATCTTGGTGGAAAAATAAAAATGTAGGCACATAAATTTAAAAAGAAATTCATATATCAAACCCTATCATTACATATATTAAATGTAATAGGTTATTAATACACAATTTTCAGCAATAATGGCATAACAATGATTATAATAAGGGAATTTTAATGTAAGCATATTCACACATATAATTTGTATGCGTACTAGCCGGTGATTATCATTTTAGTTAATATAATATTTTATGCCACTTGCAAATGTAGCTATATAATTCTTATTTCATGTAGGAAAGAGTGATATATTTTTTTCTAGACTTGTTCTGTTATTAATTTTATGGTTTTAGCTTCTAATTAAGAAGCAGTGCAAATGAATTTCCTAACTCCCTCAAGATTGTTAATTTTTACATACCAGCTGTGTACTTAATTATATTATTAAAAATATACATTCCTTAGAACATCCTGTCTAATTAATGGTGCACTGCTGTCAGCCAAAACAAATGGGAAATAACTGCATAATTTTGTTTTTGCCTAATCTCAGTGATAGAATTTACATATTATATTAAGCGTTGGACAAGATAAACTATTTTTTGGGATTATTTTTCCTTCACTGGGTAGTTGTGTGCAAAGGTCTATTATTGACTAAACTGTCACATTTATATTACTTTGAGTTAGATGTCTAGGAACACAAATGATTACATCAGAGAAGTATACATAATACATTTCTTATTGTACAGAATCCATAATATGGATTTACTAGAATAAAGGATAGAGCAGAATATTTACACCTATCCACTGCTGCTTCTGCATCAGCTTCCTGGACCTAAATTGTAGCAGTAAAGCCTCAACTGAAAGCTGGACTCCAGGCAAACAGCTCAATACAAAGATGAAATACACACGTGCCAAGAGATTTGTATTTCTGTTCACCCAGCTCTAAAATGTATATAGCAATTCCACATAGCACAGTCCTGTTTTAGAAGGCGGGGTGGGGACCCAGGGACTTGGGGCCAGATTCACAAAAGAGATACGACGGTGTATCTCCTGATACGCCGTCGTATCTCTGTAACCTGCCCGTCGTAACTATGTGGCTGATTTATAGAATCAGTTACGCATAGATAGCCCTGAGATCCGACAGGTGTAATTGACTTACACCGTCGGATCTTAGGATGCAATTCTAGGCCGGCCTCTAGGTGGCGATTCCATTGCGGTCGGCGTAGAATATGCAAATGACTAGTTACGGCGATTCACGAACGTACGCTTTACCCGTCGCTCTAAATTTACGTTGTTTCCGTCGAGATACGCCGCGTAAAACTAAGGCTGCCCTCTAGGTGGCCTAGCCAATGTTAAGTATGGCCGTCGTTCCCGCGTCGAAATTTTAAAATTCACGTTGTTTGCGTAAGTCGTCCGTGAATGGCGCTGGACGCCATTTACGTTAATGTCGAAACCAATGGCGTCCTTGCGACGTCATTTAGCGCAATGCACGTCGGGTAATTTGACGGACGGAGCATGCGCAGTACGTTCGGCGCGGGAACGCGCCTAATTTAAATGGTGCCCACCCCATTTGAATTAGGCGGGCTTGCGCCGAGCGGATTTACGCTACACCGCTGCAATTTTACAGGTAAGAGCTTTGTGAATCAGACACTTGCGCTGTAAACCTGCGGCGGTGTAACGTAAATGGGATACGTTACGCCGCCGCAGCACGTATTTTGTACCTGAATCTGGCCCTTGATCTTTCTCGTTTGCAGTTTCACTTTCTCTTATGCCTTGTACACACGTTCCGACTTTTGACCATGCAAAAGTCCGCTGTAAATCCGTCGGAAGTCCGACGGAAAGATAGAGAACAGGTTCTCTATCTAAGGTCAGTCAGACTTCCGACAAAAAGTCAGATGGAGGCTACACAAGGCCAGACTTTCCGAGGAAAAAAGCCCTGTCTGACTTTTTTACTCGGAAAGTCCGGCCGTGTGTACAAGGCATTACAGGTCTACTCCCCACACAGTGAATGGATAGTAAAAAGGAAAGCAAAAACAGAGACATCTCTGCCTTTTCCTTCTATTAGCATGCCGCTTGCACTCAGGGATAGACTGGCCATAGGGACTACAGGGAGTTTCCCAGTGGGCCGATGGCTCAGTGGGCCGTTTTTTAAAACAGAGATGCTGCTTGGAGGACTTTTTCTAACGCCCTGGCAGCGCCCCAGTGTGAAAGCACTCAGGCTTTCACACTGGGACTGCAGCGGAAGCGTTTTTCAGTTGCTTTACAGGCGCTATTTTTAGCCCAAAATCGCCTAAAAAACGCCTCAGTGTAAAAAGGGGTCCTACACTCACCCCCTCTCTTTTACACTCACTCTCTTTTTCTTACACTCACCCCCCTCTCTCACCCACCCCCTCTCACCCCCTTTCCCTCAACCCTCCCTCTCTCTCTCTCATTCCCCTCTCTCTCACCCTCTCATGATATACAATAACGGGCAGCATTTTATTGAATTAAAGTGGGCCGGTCTGGATGAAGTCCAGGGCCAAATTTTTGTCCCAGTCCAGCCCTGCTTACACTGCAATACTCCTGATTGGCTCATTGTGCTTCTCCTCCCTTTCCCCTCACTGGGCTTAGCTGGGCAGTGGACTCTAAAGCCTTGTACACACGCTTGGTTTTCTCGGCAAGAACCAGCAAGAAAACTGCTGGCAGAGCTTTCTTGCCGAGTAAACCGTTCGTGTGTACGAGGCTTTCAGGTTTCTTGTCTGGAAATCTGGCCAGAATCTCGACGAGAAAAATAGAGAACCTGCTCTCTATTTTCTCGTCGAGTTTCTTGTCGGCCTGTTTCCTGACAAGAAACCAGTCGCCATGGAAACCTGCGCATGCTCGAAATGACTTAGACACATGCGCGGTAGCTTCCACGGCATAGGTAGGGTGAAGCAAGGTGGCATGCTCGTCATGTGCGATGATGTCACTGCATTCTTGCCTTTCAAGAGAACCGCGGTTCTTTTGAAAGGTCTGTGTGTACACTCGGCCGGCAAGAGATTCTTGCCAAGAATCTCGTCGGGAAAAACAACGTTTTTTCCTGATGAGATACTTACCTGTGTGTACGAGGCCTAAGGCTTTATGTACACTTGGCCGTCATTTACCACGACCGTGGGAAAAAGCAAAGCGCTTCAAAATTGCATCGAAATTGTGGTTTCCCACTGTCAAAACGTTCAAAACTTTCCTGAATATGATCATTTTGCATTCAGGAGAGAAACCTCACTTAACCGCAGCAGCTCCTAAGCTCTGCTAAAAGCCTAAGGCCGCGTACACGCGATCAGTCCATCCGATGAGAACGGTCCAAAGGTCTGATGTGCCTAAACACCATCAGTTAAAAAAACGATCGTGTCAGAACGCAGTGACGCAAAACACAACGATGTGCAGAAAAAAACGAAGTTCAATGCTTCCAAGCATGCGTCGACTTGATTCTGAGCATGCACGTTTTTTAACCGATGCTTTTGCATACTAACCATCGGTTTTGACCTATCGGTTATCAGTCCTTTGGTTACATTTTAAAGCAAGTTCTACATTTTTTGACCGAAGGATAACTGACCGATGGGGCCCACACAAAATCGGTTTGGACTGATGAAAAGGTCCTTTAGTCCGTTTTCATCGGTTTTCACCGACCGTGTGTACGCGGCCTTACACATTGACACATAGGGGTTTATTTACTAAAGACAAATCCACTTTGCACTACAAGTGCACTTGGAAGTACAGTCGCTGTAAACTTGAGGGGGGTATGCAAGGAAAATAAAACACAGTGTTTTAGCTTGCACATGATTGGATGATAAAATCAGCAGAGCTTGCCCTCGTTTCAGATCTTCCCCTCAGATTCCCCTCAGTTCAGTGCACTTGTAGTGTAGACTGGATTTGCCTTTAGTAAATTAACCCCATAGGCTTTTATGGAAGCAAATAATCCCTAAAAGCTCCTAGCTCAAGTTTAAGAGCTGCTAGTGTACATGGAGCCTAAGAAGGTAATACCAGGTCAAATTCAGGTTTTACTAGTGCATTTCTAAGCTGCTTTAATTAGTGAACTTTAAGGACAGTCCAGCTTTAAGGATGCCATAAATGGGAAGTTTAATTGCCAAAATCCGTCTGTCCATGTTTGAATGACAGGCCATTGGAACCTGTCCTGAATGACGATGCATATGGGGTGCTTGTAATAGCTTATTGCTGCTTAGATTCCTAGAATGAAAAAAAAAAATTGGGCTGAAATTCCACGTTAACCTTTTAGAACTTGATAGATAATGTAGCATGCTGGAGAAATCCTTTGTCTTAGATCAAGTGATGCATGTATTTTTTATTTTTTTTTGGAGGGGGGGTCATAGCTATCTGAAAATTTTAGAGAATCTCCACGACCCTGGGGGAGATTTACTAAAACCGAAGCACTCAGGATCTGGTGCAGCTGTGCATGGTAGCCAATCAGCTTTTAACTTCAGTTTGTTCAGTTAAGCTATGACAATGAAGCCTAATTGGTTTCTATGCACAGCTGCACCTGATTTTACACGCTCCAGTTTTAGTAAATCCCCCCAACTGTGTTTCTCATTTTTTTGCATGGCACAGTGAGGATTTACAAGTGCTTGCCACCTAGCACAGCCAATATAGTGACTTTACTTTTTCTTGTCATAGGTAAAATGTATGCATAAAAGTTATAGATAATGGGCCAGATTCAGAGAAGAAGTACGCCGGAGTATCTGCTGATACTCCGGCGTACTTTCAAATTTGCCGCGTCGTATCTTTATTTGTAATTCACAAACAAAGATACAACGGCATTTGGCTAAGATCCGACAGGCGTACGGCTTCGTACGCCTTCGGATCTTAGGATGCAATACTTCGGCGGCCGCTGGGTGGAGATCGCGTTGTTTTCCGCGTCGGGTATGCTAATTAGCTGTTTACGGCGATCCACAAAGGTACGCACGTTTGTCGCATTCTCTTACGTCGTCGCTAGTCGGTTTTTCGTGTCGCAAAGTTACGGCTGCTATTTAGGTGGTGTAACAATAGACAGCCCATGTTAAAGTATGGGCGTCGTTCCCGGGGCGAATTTCAAATTTTATTTTTTTTGCGTAAGTCGTCCGGGAATACAAAAGAACGTAACGCACGTCGCCGTTCAAAAAATTACGTTGGGGCGACGTCATTTCGCTCAAAACACGGCGGGAAATTTCAAAACGAAGCATGCGCAGTATGTCCGGGGGGGGGAACGCGCCTAATTTAAATGGTACACTCCCCATTTGAATTAGGCGGGCTTGCGCCGGACGGCTTTACGCTACGCTGCCGCAAGTTTACACGCAAGTGCTTTGTGAATTAAGCACTTACGGCGGTGTAACGTAAAGGGGATACGTTACCCTGCAGCGCAAGTACGTGAATCTGGCCCAATGTGGACAGATTGAAGCCTGGTACACATGGGCCAAATATCAGCAGGTATCAGCCGATTCAACAGAAATTGGCCAACATTCGGCCCGTGTGTACAGCAGCCTGACCTACAGAAGTCATTCCAACACCCAGCTTCTGTTGAAGGGGCATGCTGGGAAAACAGCAGGCATTTGGCAGCTGATCAGTGCTTGCAGCCAATGGCAAAGCTCGCAACTGTCCCTGATTTTGAGGGACTGTCCCTGATTTGGAGAAATGTGCCTCTGTCCCTCATTCCTCCTCATTTGGCCCTCATTTTTGTCTGATATATAGAGTTGTATATACAATGCACTTTTTATCTATCAAAATGTGTTTTCCAGCCCTAAACCTTTCATCTGATTTTTAAATTGCTGCATTTGTAAATTCCAAAAGTCAATATAAAGGAATAGTAGTGGTAAAAAAAGCACTTGTGGGTTTAACTACTTGCCGACCAGCCGCCGTCATTTTACGGCGGCAGGTCGGCTCCCCTGCGCGAGAGCCCGTAGCTATATGTCGGCTCTCGTGCAGGCCACTAGGGTGCGTGCGCGCACCCCCCACTCACCCCCCCCTCCCGTGCCCGGCGAGCAGGTTCGCCGCCGGGCACACGCGATTGCTCGTTACAGAGCGGGGACTGGGAGCTGTGTGTAAAAACACAGCTCCCGGTCCTGTCAGGGAGAGAAATGATGATCTTCTGTTCATACAATGTATGAACAGCGATCAGTCATTTCTCCTAGTGAGGCCACCCCCCCTACAGTTAGAACACACCCAGGGAACATACTTAACCCCTTCCCCGCCCCCTAGTGTTAACCCCTTCACTGCCAGTGGCATTTTTATAGTAATCCAATGCATTTTTATAGCACTAATCGCTATAAAAATGCCAATGGTCCCAAAAATGTGTCAAAAGTGTCCGATGTGTCCGCCATACTGAAAAAAAACGCTGATCGCTGCCATTACTAGTAAAAAAAAAAATATTAATAAAAATACCATAAAAATACCCCCTATTTTGTAAACGCTATAACTTTTGCGCAAACCAATCAATAAACGCTTATTGCGATTTTTTTTTTTTAAAAATATGTAGAAGAATACGTATCGGCCTAAACTGAGGAAAACAAATGTTTTTTTATATATTTTTGGGGGATATTTATTATAGCAAAAAGTAAAAAATATTCATTTTTTTCAAAATTGTCGCTCTATTTTTGTTTATAACGCAAAAACTAAAAAACCGCAGAGGTGATCAAATACCACCAAAAGAAAGCTCTATTTGTGGGGAAAAAAGGACGCCAATTTTGTTTGGGAGCCACGTCGCACGACCGCGCAATTGTCAGTTAAAGCGACGCAGTGCCGAATCGCGAAAAGTGCTCTGGTCTTTGACCAGCAATATGGTCCAGGGGTTAAGTGGTTAATCAATCTTGTTTTTTGTACAATTCTCCTTTAATGAGGCGTGGCAAGGGGTGTGTCCGATGACTACATACTTTTGCTGATAGGTGTCCCTCATTCCCATCTCAAAAAGTTGGGAGGTATGGCCAATGGCCGTGAGTGCTGACTGGTGGAGGCGGTTCCCCTGTCAGAACTCAATAGCTCAGTGGGGAGATCACTGTACTAACAGCACATAGTTAGTACAGCAAACATCTCTAGCACCTTCTTTTTATTTTATTCTCCCCACTGGGTTGAACGAAAGAAAAAAATGAAGTGTGTCCTCGCTAGGGGAATTGACTTTCTCTCATTGTCCTGATGATCACTGTCACCAAGGCAAAAAGTAATGGGAGATCAAAAATTGCATTATAATTTGGTCACATCCCTAACCTCAGATTGTGATTTGACAATAAAAGAACAGTAGCAGACTAATAAGCTGATATCTCTCGTATCTATAATTGCTAAATTCTTTGGGCCAGATTCTTTTATTTTCTTGCGGCGGCGTCGCGTAAGCTATTTACACTACGCCGCCCCAACTTACAGGAGCAAGTGCTGTATTCCCCAAACACTTGCTCTGTAGTTTGCGGCGGCGTAGTGTAAAAGGCCCGGCGTATCCCCGCGTAATTCAATGGGGGCGGCTTGATCGAACTGCGCATGTGCGGGGCTAAAAATAGCCCAGTGCGCATGCTCCAGTTCTCAATGGAAAACGTCAATGACGCTGACGTGTGAGTCATTGACGTAAAGTCGTATTCAAGAACGACTTACGAAAACGACGTACCCGACGGGAAAAGACGACGCGGACACGACGCCATACTTAACATGGCATACGTGGGACTGGCGTAAGGTTACCCCTCATATAGCAGGGGTAACCTTACGCTTACGCAAACGACGTAAGCGATGGTTACGCGATGCGATTTCGTTCGGGAATCGGCGTATCAGGCTCATTTGCATAAACAAATGAGACCTGAAGGTAAACGCCACCTAGCGGCCGGCGGCGAATTACATTTAAGATCCGACAGTGTAAGTGACTTACACCTGTCGGATCTACAGCGTATCTATGCGAAAATGATTCTAGGAATCACTCGCATAGATACGCGGGTCAAAAAACAGAGATACGACGGAGTTTCCTGAGATACTCCTGTCGTAACTCTTCTGAGAATATGGCCCTTTGTTAGCAGAGTCCGATGGGCTCAGAGCACTGACCCTCCATCTCCCAATCTTCTTCACAGATTGTAAGAGGCTAATATCAGGACAGACTGAGGTACTCACTCTAGTTGCTTTATAAAAATAGATATTTCATAATTTTTTTAATCAATGAATAACTGCATGAAATTGTGTTTTTCTTATCTGCGAAGAGAACAACTTTAAAATTCACACTTGCTATGAATTAATAATGGGCATTTCAGCATTACCAAATAACATTCACATGAATACTGAAATCCCAAAAGAAGAGTTACTAATTTGCACATACAGTACTCATCTTCTACATAAACTACATAAACTTTGGTCTTCATTTACATAAACGTAAAACTGTCCAAAGAGTACCATAAAGTGTCAGGTATTACTTTTTTTTTTTTTTTTTCACAAACAGGGGTATTACTTTTTTAACCAGAAAAATATTTTCTGTGTGCCCCTCTGATTTCACTTTACTTTACTATCAGTGGCTTACCTTGCCCTTGCTGATGTCTGGGCTAAGCCATGCCCAGCTGCCATTCTCCTATCCAGCGGAAGAATTTTAGTGGCTAAAAGAGCACTCCACAGATTAATGACAGCTGGGCAGTCAAACTCTACTAAGAATGTACGCTAAATCAGGGCAGTTTCCTGACTAACAAATGTAAAATCAGCCGCACTGTCGTGTCTTCTCTTAAAGCGGAGGTTCACCCTAAAAAAATTATATACCATCCCATCCAGCATACTTGCGTCAGCTACAGTATGCTTTTTTTTTTTTTTTTGCTGTACTTACCGTTTAATCGTTCATTTTCTTTTCTTCTTCCCGCGGGGAAAAGGCTTTCCTATGAAGAGGCGTAGATGATTGATGTGCGGCTAAAGCGCGTCATGCTTTCCGAAAATAGCCGGACTAGGACTCGGCTCTTCACTGCGCTATACGGTGCCTGCGCACAGACTAGGAGCTGACTGCGCAGGCGCCGTATATAGCCGAGTCCTAGGTCAGCTATTTTCGTAAAGCGTGACGCGCCTTAGCCGCACGTCAATCATCTACGCCCCTTCATAGGAAAGCCTATTCCCTGCGGGAAGAAGAAAAGAAATTGAACGATTAAACGGTAAGCACAGCGAAAAAAAAATAAAAAGCATACTGTAGCTGACGCAAGTATGCTGGATGGGATGGTATATAATTTTTTTAGGGTGAACCTCCACTTTAAGCATTTTCAGCACACCTTATTGCACATTGTGGTCACAACTGCAGTGACACCCCAACACACCTTGCCAATGTACTACAATGTGGTGTTGTGTGCTGTGTTACAGAAAATTGTACACTTTCTTTTTTTGGTGTTCCTTGGTGTGTTAGGCAGCCTATACAGTGAAACCTCGGATTGTGAATAACGCGGTTAACGAGTGTTTTGCAATACAAGATTTTTTTTTTTTTTTTAATCCTGTCTCGGTTTGTGAGTGTTGTCTCGCAAAACAAGCAGGATTCAAGCCACAGCGGTGTGCAATACCGCATTTGGCCAGAGGTACGGGGGCGCCAGAGCAGAGCCAAGCCGTTCCGAACCTGTTCGGAAATACTCAGAGAAACTCGGAAATACTTTTCTGAGGTTTTCCGAGTTCAGCCAAGCTGTCCCAGAGCCTTTTCCGAGTATTTTTGAGGCTCTACGGCACCCCCACCTCTGGCCACATGCGGTATTGCATGCCATAGAAGTCAATGCAGAACAAATTATTTTCGTTTGCATTGACCTCTATGGGGAAACTCGCTTTGATATGAGAGTGTTTTGGATTACAAGCATTCTCCTGGAACGGATTATGCTTGTAGTCCAAGGTTCCACTGTATAAGGGAAGGGACACATTAAGTTCCAATCATTCCAATCAGTATGTAGCTGGCTGTTTGAGTTGAAAGACACTTCTTGAATGCAAGAGATTTATTGTCTCTTAAACAGAACTGAGGGATAGAGGGTTGGGGCCAGGACACCCTTGACATGTCACAAGTGGCACCTCTGCTTTTCCGGTGGGTCCCTGACTTGGCACTTGCTGAAGTTTTCTCACTTCTTCGCTGTCCCCGGCTGGCGAGATGTCTGCTCTGGTACTGGCCTCATCTTACTCACAGTGGTCTCCGATAATAAGGTGGATGGTCCCTTAGTGGCGACAGCTTCCCTTCTACTTCCGACCACGACTGGTTTCCCAGCCAGCATAACCATTACTTCTGGTTGGACTGCAAGCCGCAGTCCCAACCCTACGCTTCTCTCTCACTTCTGTATAGGCCCTCAGACAGATGTCACCAGGATAGGCCTTAGGTTTATGCCCTAGCAGCCCAGGGCAATACGACACATGTCCACCCAGACAGCCATCCATATGGCCCAGAACCCAGATCACCTGACTCCACCCAAATAAATAGGCTCTCCCAGCAGGCAAAGGGACCCAAAAAAATCCCTGCCCATTGTATGAGACACCACATTCATTCCTAATCTGCACGTGCAATACCCTTGTCTTATCTAATGCTGCCAGATACCCGGCCATCTAGTGACAGAAGAAAGAAGTGCAGCAATTTCATAATTAGGGTTAAATCAATTGACCTCCTTTCAAATTTGCCAAGGCTTGGCAGATACATTTTAGAGCCACCCTGCCTAAACATCAGGGTGCTACAAAAAAATACTTTACAACCCCTTTAATGTAATATTGAGGACTGTGCAACTACCCTAGATTATTAGTGCCATATTTTTCCAATGTCTTGATAATAGACTTTGTGTATCCTTCTTTGTATCTCATTTCCTCCAGCCATTTCCTGTCTACATTCAGTTTATCTAGCATCTGTTGCTGTTGAGTACTTTGTGCTGCCTTCCTAACAACAGAGGACTATGCCTACCTAATGCAAATTGGCATGACTGGCTGTAGTCTTTGCCAGAGGCCTTTGTGGCATGTCCTAACATAGGAGGAATATTGGAAGAGATGTGTCATTCCAAAACAGGAAGTGCCTGAACAAGGACCTGCGTGGTTGGATTGCCAGGTATTATTTTAATAGATACTAGATTATTTCAGAGTGAAAGAAATAATTAACATACTTGTTGCTGAATGGAGAACAGTTGTTGTGGCTGTGTAGGTGTCGTGCTGGACCGCAGGAGATAGACCGCGTCTCCTACACAGAGTACAGCAGTCCTTATCTACAGTGTGCTGTGGGGAAATGTACTTTTGGAGCTGGCACAGATGCACAATAAAATAACAAATGTAAGACAATTCAAAACCCAATCACCCATGTTCACCTAGCTTATATTGGCATCTTAAAGCATTTGTTATCCCAACATTTCCTATTCCTGATATGTGCCTGTTGTACTTGAATGAGAAAGTATCCTGTTCTCTTTGTATTGCTTCCTTTGTGTGAAATCCCTGGTGTTCCTGCGGGTCCCTCTACCTTCCTGTTAAAAACTGACCACACTAAGCAGGGGAACACATCGTGGTCAGTTCTCTAGCTATGCTGGGAACTTAGCCTGTTCTCCTCCAATGACCAGACTTGTCCTGACATCCCCCCCCCCCCGCTGCACAGCTCAGTGTGCTGCTGCTTCCCCCCACCCAGCTCTTATGCAGCTGAGAACAGAGGGAATGTGATCACTTATTAGAAAAGGAAAACAAGTATATATAATGTTATATATACATACAAAAATGTTTTACCTTTCATTTCTACAGGGTTGGACATTTATATGGATCCACCCGGGTGGGCCATTTATATGGATCCACCTTAATATAATGGGAATGGTTGGTGATATTAACTTCCTGTTTGTGGCACATTAGTATATGTAAGGGGGGGAAACTTTTCAAGATGGGTGGTGACCATGGCGGCAACCATTCCCATTTTATTAAGGTGTATCCATATAAATGGCCCACCCTGTTTTTTAAACTGAATGGGTTGTTTTACAAGGTGATACTTAACAATCACTTTAAGACTTATATGAGATTTTTGTCATTATTATTACATCTGCTTTAACCCCTTCCCACCCAGCCCCAGCATCCCTTTAATAGGGTCTTTATGCCCGGGAAGCAGGAATAATCGCTGCGGCCACTGGGCGTTCCTACTTGATTGACAGGCTTCCGACAGGCTTTCGACGGTCGCATACATCGCATCACGATTTTCCAAAAGTAGACGAACGTCGGTGCGCAGGCGCCGTATAGAGCCGCACCGACGTTCGGCTTCTTTCGGCTACTCGTGACGCGATAAATGCGACCGTCGAAAGCCTGTCAATAAAATAGGAACGCCCAGTACCGAAGACCATACCCGGAAGCCGCGGAGAAGATCGCTCTCTAAAACGGTAAGTACTGCTTAGATTTTTTAAAAAAACTACCCGATTCCCCTTGACAAAATGAGCATCAATCTAATGTTAAAAAAAAAATTTCGGGTGAACTCCCGCTTTAAGTCCAAATAATTTTTATTGATCCCAGTTTTGGACATTCATAATTGAATAAAAATTTTAAAAATTTGCCTAATTCACAAAACCTTTATAAACAGCCCACCGTCTTTATATATGTATTTATTATATTCTTATATTATATATTTTAGGTTTTAAATATATATAATTTTTGCACCATTACCACTGAAATGCTGTTAATACGAAATGTCAAAATACTGAGTTATTGTGTATTGAGACTGAAGGTGTGTGGTATTCTATAGGTGTGAGAAAGTAAAAGCGCCTGTGAATATAAGGCATTAGAGGGGAGAGATATTCATGTTTCTCAAACCTCTCCATCTGTTCACAAAGCTTTTAATGAAGACCTGGGATTAGTGGGTCACCACAGTAAATGCTCACCGCTCTCTGTCCTCTGTACTGTGCCGGGCTCTCCCACAAGAACACCTTTTAGTGTTGGCTGACACTCAGCAATGTATTGACCACACTGTTGGCTACAGCATCTCCAAGAAGAGAACTGTTTGGTAAACACTGCTTTACGTGTTGTAAGTGAAGTCACACATCTACATAGCCAGTGGCTAGTAATAATGAGCACTTCAAAGCAGCGAGCTTACCAAATCGGTTACATGCTGTGAGCCAAGTAGACATTTGTACTGCATCGTTTTCTATAGGATCAGTCAACATAAATATTTCTAACAGAGGTTCTAAAATAAAATGGATGAATACTAGCGAAAACACTGCGTCAATTTAACTGACAATTGCACGGTCGTGCGACGTGGCTCCCAAATAAAATTGACGTCCTTTTTTTCCCCACAAATAGAGCTTTCTTTTGGTAGTATTTGATCGCCTGTGCGGTTTTAATTTTTTGGGCTAAAAACAAAAAAACAGCGTCAATTTTGAAAAAAAACACAATATTTTTTACTTTTTGCAATAATAAATATCCCATTTTTTTTACAAATATATATTTTTTTCCCAGTTTAGGCCGATACATATTATTCTACATATTTTTGGTAAAAAAAAAAAAAATCGCAATAACCTGGTTTGCGCAAAAGTTATATTGCCTACAAAATAGGGGACATAATGATTTTTTTTCTATTTTTTTTTTTTTACTAGTAATGGCGGCAATCTGCGTTTTTTTCGGGACTGCGACATTATAGCGGACACATCGGACACTTTTGACACATTTTTGGGACCATTCACATTTATACAGTGAACAGTGCTATAAATATGCATTGATTACTGTATAAATGTGACTGGCAGGGAAGGGGTTAACCACTAGGGGGCGGGGAAGGGGTTAAATGTGTATCCTGGGTGTGTTCTAACTGTAGTAAGGGGGGGTGTGACTGGGGGAGGTGACCGATCTGTGTCTCTATGTACAAGAGACACAGATCGGTCTCCTCTCTCCCTGACAGGATGTGGAGCTCTGTGTTTACACACAGAGCTCCACGTCCCTGCTCACCTACTGGGCAATCGCGGGGTCCCGGCGGCCATCGCGCCCGCCGGGCATGCGCACTGTGTTCCCAGTGACGCGACGGGTGTGCGCGCGCGCCGCCGGCGTTGCTCACGCGCCCTAGAGGCTTTAAATGACAGGACGTCATATGACGTCCTGTCAGAACAATAGAGCATTCCGCCTGCCGTCATTTAAAGGCGGGCGGGTGTCAAGTGGTTAAAGGGGGATTTTTTTTGGTGGAGGGTGTGTTAATCAGTGTTAATTTCATCAACTAAAACTAACTAAAACATTTTAGTTGACTAACCTAATATCATTTTAGTCTACTAAAATACGATTAAAACTGAAACAATTGAGATGACTAAAATACGAATAAAACTAAAATGGAATTTTAGTCAAAAGACTAAAATGTAACTAAAACTAAAATGGAATTTTAGTCAAAAGACTAAAATGGAACTAAAACTAAAATGACATTTTAGTCAAAAGACTAATGCCGCGTACACACAACCGTTTTTCCGGTTGTAAAAAATTAAGTTTTTTTTATGTCATTAAAACGATCATTTGTGGGCTCCAGAGCATTTTTCTCGATGTAAAAAATGTCCATTAAAACTTTCAAACATGCTTTAATTTTTTACGTTGTTTTTAACGTTGTAAAAAATGGTTGTGTGTGGGCTTTAACAACGTGAAAAAACTGTGCATGCTCAGAAGCAAGTTATGAGACGGGAGCGCTTGTCCTGTGTATTCCTTACACTTAATTCTGCTATGATCACTAACATGTGTTAAAAGATGAGGTACATCGCAAAAGCAATATATGTGAAAAATTTGTGATGACACCAAAAAAGAAAAAATTAATAAAATATATAAACTGATATCCAAATATAGACCACAACCTAACGTGATTAATATAAATTGTGTACATAAACTATAAACAGGGTAAGTGAATACCAATCTGTTTTATGGACATTTCCATTCACTTATATTTATTTATTTGTTTAATGCCATATGATCACTAACATCCAGTCAAAATCCAGAAAAGTAACCACATGTCTCCCGAAAAGGAGAGTGGGTGGGAATTAAAACAATGCCTGTCTCCAGGCTAGTGCATGAGATATGTAAATCACCTGTCATTCACAGCAAGGGGGAAAAACGGACAAAAGTTTTCTCCTGTTTGTCCGTTTATCTCACTGAAAAAAGAAAAGAGGATTGCTCAGAGCTGGATTAACTCTTTGTGGCAAGACTGGGCACAGATGATAGGAAATCGTATACTCTACAGTGTGACAGCAAAAAATTAAATTATAAAAATAATAAAATAATAAAAATAAAATAACAAACAATTTCGGGTTTACATCCACTTTTAAAATTAAAATTAAATTAAAATGAAAAAACTGAACAATTAAATTAAAAATTAAAACAATTAAAATTAAAAAACTGAACAAATGATTTTTCACTGGAATTTTAAGAAAAAAATAATAAAATCCCTTCGGTACAGCATTAGCTTTATAGAACATGATGCATTCCATTCTAAAAATAACTTTCCAGCGTATTTATAAAGCCGTGATTCAACAGCTTGGCAGTCAACTGCCTATTTTTGCCACTGGATCTTCAGCTGTAGTCATAAAGAATATTCACTTGATAACTATGGTCATGTGTTTGAAAGACTGGATAATATTTGCTAGTGTTCACACACATCTGGATTTCACATTCTTGAAGGAATGTGGATCTCAGTAACGTAATTATAAATATGGCAAATATTACAGCAGATGGATTTTTTTGATGATTCATTGATTTCTATGGAGGAACAAAACTTCCCACTAAGGCCCCTTTCACACGGGGCGGATCAGTAATGATCTTTCCCCCGTGAACCTCCGCTTGCTCAGCAGGGATCGCTCTGTTGATCCCCACTGAGCCGGCGGATGACAGGGCGGTCCCCGCACACTGTGCAGGGACCACCCTGTCTTTTCTCCGCTCTCCCCTATGGGGGGATCGGATGAACACGGACCGTATGTCCGTGTTCCCCCGATCCGATCCGCCAGACGGATGGAAAAGTAGGTTTTTCCTCCGTCACACTTTGGCGGATCGGAGCGGGTCGGATGTCAGCGGGCATGTCACCGCTGACATCCGCGGCTCCATAGAGGAGCACGGAGCGCCCGTTCAGGTCCGCCTAAAAAACCGGCAGGCGGACCTGAACGGGCCGCCCGTGTGAAAGAGCCCTTACTGTTTTACAGGTTCACCACAAAGGTGATGTCCTGTAAATGGGGATTTTAGCCTTAGATTATTTAATAGGCCTAGATTTTCTAACGTTTAAAAAATATATACAAAAATGTAGCTGCTCATTTAATGACAATGGGCGGAGTCATGTAAATTATACCCTTATAATGGAACACATTTTTTCTTTAAAACACCCTAAATATTCTGTATTTATATAAAAAATGGTCTCAGTGGCTAGCTAATCCTAAATGCCTTGGCAGAATTATTCTGTCTTATTATTGCAATTAGTATTTTTGAGTATAAAAATCAAAGCACTAAGTCCAAAATTTGATTTTGCCAATGCATGTTTTAACGATGTGTGGTCCACACATCGTTAACCACTAGCTGACGGCCGTACGACTTTGTACGGCCTCAGCGCGGCTCCCAATCTCTAACAGGCCGTCTTTTTACGGCCGCCCCTTTGCACGTTCCCCGCGCGCGCTCCCGAGCGCGCAGCGGGGAACTGCTGTGCTGGCCGTGTCCCTTGGACACAGCCAGTCACAGATCGCCGTGAACGGCCAATCGGAGCGGCCGTTTACTAGGCGATCTGTGCGGCCAATGAGAGATGATCTCATATGTTTACATATGAGATCATCTCTCATTCCCGGCTCTCGCAGACAGCGGTGCTGTCAGGGGAGAGAGGAGACGGATCTGTGTCTCTTGTACATAGAGACACGGATCGGTCACCCCCCCAGTCACCCCCCCTCCCCCACAGTTAGAACACTAATTAGGATACACATTTAACCCCTTCCTCACCCCCTAGTGTTAACCCCTTCCCTGCCAGTCACATTTATACAGTAATTAGTGCATATTTATAGCACTGATTGCAGTATAAATGTGAATGGCGCCATGTGTCAAAAGTGTCCGATGTGTCCGCCATAACGTCGCAGTCCCAATAAAAATCGCAGATCGCCGCCATTACTAGTAAAAATAAATAAATAATAATAATAATTCTGTTCCATATTTTGTAGGCGCTATAACTTTTGCGCAAACCAGTCGCTTATTGCGATTTTTTTTTTTTTTTTTTTACTAAAAATATGTAGAATACGTATCGGCCTAGACTGAGGATAAAAAAAAAATGTAAAAAAAAAATTGAGCTATTTATTATAGCAACAAGTAAAAAAATGTTTTTTTTTTTCAAAATTGTCGCTCTATTTTTGTTTATAGCGCAAAAAATAAAAACCGCAGAGGTGATCAAATACCACCAAAAGAAAGCTCTATTTGTGGGGAAAAAAGGACGTTAATTTTGTTTGGGAGCCACGTCGCACGACTGCGCAATTGTCAGTTAAAGCGACGCATTGCCGAATCGCTAAAAGTCCTCTGGTCAGGAAGGGGTTTAAGTGCCCAGTAAGGAAGTGGTTAAAACAAAAAAAAATGTATATAAAAGATATCTCATAATTGTTTTAACACACCTCCTAACATTTTGAGAGGGGAATGAGGGACACCTACTAACAAACGTATGTAGGCATAGGACACGCCCCCTTCCACACCCCCTTAAAGGAGAATTTAATTCCACAAGAACTTTTTATACTACTACTATTCCTTTATATTGGCATTTAAAATTTACAAATGCAGCAATTTAGAATTTGGGTGAAAGTTGTAACACTTTTTGAAAGATAAAAAGTGCATTTATATGCAACTATATGAATCAGATCAAAATGAGGGACAAATGAGGAGAATGAGGGACAGAGGGACATTGCTCCAAATCAGGGACAGTTGGGAGCTATGGTTTTAATATTTAAATTAACTAGTTCATACAGGCGGTCCCCTAGTTACAATCATCGGACTTACAAACGACTCCTACTTACAAATGGAGGGGGACAACCAGGGGCGGACTGACAACTCATGGGGCCCCCGGGCAATAGAAGATTATGGGGCAGCTAAAATCTCGGGATTTTCACATCAAAAGCATGTCGGTTTTGGACATATCAGGGACAGATCTAAAAAATCATATATTTTTACATACTGTCCCTGGTTTTACTGAGCCTGGCAACCCTGATGGGGCCCCCTAGTGGCATGGGGCACTCGGGCAGTGCCCGAGTGACTCAATGGTCAGTCCGCTCCTGGGGACAATGGGAAGTGAGAGGAAATCTACCCCTAGGAAGGGAAAAAGGTGTCTCCACTGATGCTTCATCACCAATCCGTTAACACAGCAGCCCAATGTTTTTTTAAATCCAATTGTCACAGAAAGTGAGGTGAAATCTTTTGAACAGGGGCACAGACAGCAAAACAAATGTTACAGGGGTGATAACCATTCCCTATGCTATCCAAAAAGCTTAAAAATAGTTTTTTGGGGCTGAAGATACACTTAGAAAATGTACCTGTTCCGGACAAACCTACAGACCCCATCTTGTTTGTAACGCGGGGACCGCCTGTACTTGGTTACTTGTGTTTTACTGTTATTCCCCTGTTTTTTCATCCCACCATTTCTACTCCCCCCTTCCTTCTCCCCCTAACGTTTATACTGTTCCTTAGTGCAGCCTTTTTCAACCAGGACGCCCAGGCACTGGTGTACCTTGAGGTCTCTTCAGGGGTGCCCTGGCAAAATGCCTAAAAATTTGCACAAAAATTGTATACAAGCTGTCAAGTGGATAAAATCTGCCTTTTTAGTTACACTAAATCACAGGTTTTTATTTTGCACCATTACAACCTTCTACGGCTGGCGTCCTAACGACCAATGGAATCATCAGTTGATAAGGAGGATGTCAGTTGCCTACATAACATCCTTGTTTGACCCTCCCCTGTCTCTCTCCATCAGCGTTGGGGGGGTTACATTAGCTGAATGATGGAGAGAAATTAAGGGAGAAGAGAAACATTGGAACACTAGTCAGTACTAGTTTGCAAAAATGTATTTTCTTTGGAAGAATAAATCACCTCTAATGTTGGGTGTCCTACCTGGACTTGTAGATGTTGCTGCATTATGTAAAACTATTAGAATGCTTCTACATATTACAATGGGGTGCCTCGAGACCGTCCATAATTTTTAAAGGGTGCCTTGACTGAAAAAAGGTTGAGAAACACTGCCTTAGTCATAAAGCATAACTAAGAATTTCAAACAATTTGCAGGAACCTATCCATCTATCCAGGGCTGATCCTAGGGTCACATGCGCCTGGGTGCAGAAATATTTCTGGCGCCCCCACGTGGGCATGGTCATTTTACTAAAACACATGTTTCTATAGCAATGACTCAACCACAGAGATGCTCCTCCACAAAGTCTTCATTACCCTGGGATCCTTACATGATCTTTTAATAAACAAAATACTGGAAGAGAAGCAGAATACTTTATTGGGACCTGGAGGGGGGCCTCTCTGATGGACACAGAGAGGGCTTCTGTTAGAGAGTCTATTAGAAAGATCCCCAGACATACTACAGACATGATACAGGAGATGGTCAGAGACAGCAGACATTATACAGGAGATAGTCAGAGACCACAGACATAGTACAGGAGACGGTCAGAGACTGCAGACATGTTACAGGAGATAGTCAGAGACCACAGACATAGTACAGGAGATGGTCAGAGACTGCAGACATGATACAGGAGATAGTCAGAGACCACAGACATAGTACAGGAGACGGTCAGGGACTGCAGACATGATACCGGAGATAGTCAGAGACCACAGACATAGTACAGGAGATGGTCAGAGACTGCAGACATAGTACAGGAGACGGTCAGAGACTGCAGACACGGTAAAGGAGATGGTCAGAGACTGCAGACATAGTACAGGAGATGGTCAGAGACCGAAAACATAGTACAGGAGATAGTCAGAGACTGCAGACATGATACAGGAGATAGTCAGAGACCACAGACATAGTACAGGAGACGGTCAGAGACTGCAGATGTAGTACAGGAGACGGTCAGAGACTGCAGACATGGTAAAGGAGATGGTCAGAGACTGCAGACATAGTACAGGAGATGGTCAGAGACTGAAGACATAGTACAGGAGATGGTCAGAGACACAACAGTTATGGGCGGACACACACCTATGCTCAGAACACTAGTTCTGGACGGACACAAACAAGGAGAGAAGAAGGGAGGGGAGAACTCTGCCACTTCGGCGCCCCCACCTCTGCAGGCGCCTGGGTGCAAGGCACCCTGTGCACCCTGCCTAGGATCGGCCCTGTATCTATCTTTTATACATGTATTTTACTATGTGTGTCTATTGTACTATGCTCAACACTACAGCTATGATTTATAGTTGTATGGCTTCTAACAATGATGCTGAATAGGTATATGTCAACCATTTTTTCACTATTCTTATCCTCATTTCTTTATATGTGTATATATATATATATATATATATATATATATATATATACTGTAAATGGTCAGTATCATAGAAACTGTTTTTATGGTTGTTTAGAATAAAGATTTTTAATACATATGCATACTGTATGTGTATAAATGATTTCCTCACTTCAGTAACTCTACTTTTTCTTACTTTTTCCTACGCATTATAACTTCTTTACTTTAGTTCTTTGCCCATCTGCCACCCTTCAGATGGAAGCACACAGCAATTCTTTCAAAGGGTACAAGGCATACATTTGCATTGTTTAAATATGTAGATGAGATGCACAAGCACTTTTAACTATCCCCTGAGCTCATTTACATCAGGGGGGCACATGTGACATTTTGTACTTGCTGTATTGTTATATATTACTTATTTATGGTGCAGAACAGCACTGTGTCAGCATTGTTATCTGTACGTTTGTCTGCATTTAGAAATATTTGTATAACATTTCAGCAGTGCAGTTGGACACACTGGGCCAGATTCTCAGAAGAGTTACGCCGGAGTATCTACTGATACACCAGCGTAATTCGAATTTCCCGCCGGCGTATTCACAAAACAAGATACGATGGATTTAGGCTAGGATCCGACTGGTGTAAATCACTTACACCGTCGGATCCTAAATGCAATACAACGCCGACCGCTAGGTGGCGTTTACGTTCAGGTCTCATTTGTTTATGCAAATGAGCCTGATACGCCGATTCCTGAACGAATTTGCGTCGCGTAGCCGTCGCTTACATCGTTTGCATAAGCGTAAGGTTACCCCTGCTATATGAGGGGTAACCTTACGCCAGTCCGCCATATGCCATGATAAGTATAGCGTCGGGTCCGCGTCGTCTTTTCCCATCGGGTACGTCGTTTTCCTAAGTCGTTCTTGAATACGACTTTACGTCAATGGCGCACACATCGGCGTCATTGACGTTTTCCGTCGAGAACTGGAGCATGCGCACTGGGCTATTTTAAGCCCGGCGCATGCGCAGTTCGATCGGCACGGGGGCGCGCTTAATTTAAATACAAGCCGCCTCCTTGGAATTACGCGGAGATACGCCGGGCCAATTACAGTACGCCGCCGCAAATTACGGAGCAAGTGTTTGGGGAATACAGCACTTGCTCCTGTAAGTTGGGGCGGCGTAGTGTAAATAGCTTACGTGACGCCGCCGCAGGATCTACCAGAATCTGGCCCACTGTGTGTTTTGTGTATACACAGGACATTAAGGGATTAGGATGTCTTCTTGCAGATCAAAGGAAATCTTTATCATTTTTATTATTTGTTTTATGTGAATGTGAATGAAGATCATTTAACCACTTCGGCTGCCACACCATTACACCGCCTATGGACCAAATACATTTCTTCTATGGGCCTGTTTATTTAACAATAACTTTGCTGTTACTTAACTAGTTACCTCCCACCCGCCGCAGTTGTACTGCATCAAGTACGAATCAAAGTCATTGTGTGTCGGGCGCGTATACAGCGATTTGTGGGGGCTCGCGTGCGCGCCCATTCACGGGCGAGAAAGCCAACCAGCGCGTCCGGTGGACTCGATGTCCGCTGGCCACCCGCGATCACTCCAGAGACAGAACAGGGATCTGTCAGTGTAAACAAACAGATCCCCATTCTGTCAGGGGTGGAGAGAGAGATCTTCTGTTCCTAGTGTTTAGGAACAGCGATCTGTCTCCTCCTCCAATCAGCCTTGCCCCCTACAGTTAGCAACTCCTCCCAGGGAACACACTTACCCCTTGATTGCCCCCTAGTGTTAACCCCTTCACTGCCAGAGATATTTATACAGTAATCAGTGGCTATTTTTAGCTCTGATTGTTGTATATATGTCAATGGTCCCAAAAAAGTGTCAAAAGTGTCCGATCTGTCACCCGCAATGTCGCAGTCCCGCTTTGTTTATAGTGCAAAAAATAGAAACCGCAGTGGGGATCAATCACCACCAAAAGAAAGCTCTATCTGTGGGAAAAAAAGGAAATCAATTTTGTTTGGGAACTGCGTTGCACGACCATGCAATATTCAGTAAAAGTGATGCAGTGCTGTATCGGAAAAAAAATAGCCTGATCATTAAGGCCCCTTTCACACTGGGGCGGGAGGTATGGCGGCGTTAAAGCACCGCTATTGCACCGCAAATTTTGCGGCGCTATTCAGACGCTTGCGGGGCGGTTTTATCCCCCGCTAGTGGCCGAGAAAGGGTTAAAACCACCTGCAATGCACCTCTGCAGAGACGCATTGCCGGCGGTATAGCCGCGGTGTCCCATTGATCTCAATGGGCAGGAGCGGTGGAGGAGCGGTATACTCACCGCTCCAAAGATGCGGCTACCGTCCTGCCAGCGCACCGCTCCAGTGTGAAAGCCCTGGGACATTCACACTGGAGAAACAGCAGCCGCTGTTTCAGGTCGGTTTGTAGGCGCTATTTTTAGCGCAATAGCACCTGCAAGCCGCCCCAGTGTGAAAGTTTCTAAGGGGGAAAATCTTCGGGTCTTTAATTAAATGGTAAGTTCATCTTTTGAAAAAAATTAATAAATGCACATTTTGTGCAGGTAAAAAAGTCTGCATTTATAATTTTTTATTTTGGGAGCCTGAAAAACATTGCATCAGTGATCAGCGGATCACTGATGCCATGCAGGTCTCCTGCATATCTATCAGTGTATCAGCTTGCTCATACCTCATACAAGGAAGCCAATACATTCTGACAGAAAGACTCAATGAACTACCACAGCGCTCACAGTACAAAGGCTGCGTGACCTTGTCATTTTCAATTCACAGAGGACTTTGTATGAGTGACTCGGCCGGGTGGGCCGAATTAATTTTTTTTAATTGTGGCAGCAGGCACAGGGAGAAGAACCCCAGTCTGCTGTCACAGTGCAGGGGCTGGAGCATTCATTACATGTTACACCCTGAATATGTAGGTGAACTCAACTTCATTGGTCGACAATGGTGAGGCCTGTTCTGAGTGGAACCGGTCCTGTTAAACCGCTGTATGGTCCTCACCGTGCTTCTGCTCAGTTTCAGAGTCTTGGCAATCTTCTTATAGCCTAGGCCATCTTTATGTAGAACAACAATACTATTTTTCAGATCTATAGGCCCAGATTCTCAAAGGAGATACGACGGCGTATCTCCAGATACGCCGTCGTATCTTTGAGTCTGAGCGGTCGTATCTATGCGCCTGATTCTTAGAATCAGTTCCGCATAGATTTCTATTAGATCCGACCGGCGTAAGTCTCTTACGCCGTCGGATCTTAACTGCATATTTACGCTGGCCGCTAGGGGCGTGTACGCTGATTTACGCCTAGAAATATGTAAATCAGCTAGATACGCAAATTCACGAACGTACGCCCGGCCGACGCAGTACAGATACGCCGTTTACGTGAGGCCCCATACACACGACCGAGTTTCTCGGCAGAATTCAGCCAGAAACTCGGTCCGAGCCGTATTCTGCAGAGAAACTCGGTCGTGTGTACACTTTTCAGCGAGGAAGCCGACGAGGAACTCGTCGGGCCAAATAGAGAACATGTTCTCTATTTTCTCGTTAGTCAATGGGAAAAGTCGGCCCGCCGAGATCCTCGGCGGCTTCAACACTGAACTCGACGAGGAACTCGATGTGTTTGGCACGTCAAGTTCCTTGGTCGTGTGTACGGGGCCTGAGGCTTTTCCCGGCGTAAAGTTACCCCTGCTATATGAGGCGTACATGCGGCGTACCAATGTTAAGTATGGATGTCGTTCCCGCGTCAAATTTTGAAAATTTTACGTTGTTTGCGTAAGTCGTCCGAGAATGGGGCTGGAGGTCATTTACGTTCACGTCGAAACCAATATGTCCTTGCGGCGTACTTTGGAGCAATGCCACTGGGATATTCCACGGATGGTGCATGCGCCGTTCGTGAAAAACGTCAATCACGTCGGGTCACAAGTTATTTACATAAAACACGCCCCGCTGTTCCACATTTGAATTAGGCGGCCTATTTACGCTACGCCGCCGCAACTTACGGAGCAAGTGTTTTGAGAATACTGCACTTGCCCGTCTAAGTTGCGGAGGCGTAACGTAAATAGGATACGTTACGCCCGCACAAAGATACGCCGAACTACGAGAATCTGGCCCTTAGAGTTTTTTGCAATGTGGTTCCATGTTGAACTTCCAGTGACCAGTAGGAGACAGTGAGAGCAATAACACCAAATTTAACACACCTGCTCCCCATTCACACATGAGACCTTGTAACACTAACGAGTCACATGACACCGGGGAGGGAAAATTGAACCCAATTTGGACATTTTTACTTAGGGGTGTACTCGCTTTTGTTGCCAGCAGTTTAGACATTAATGGCTGTGTAGTAAGTGTGTAAATGTAGAGCTAAAGTAACATACAGAGTATTCACTCTTATCAATAATTGGATGATATATCACTCTGGATGCTAATTTTTATTGCTGGTACCACTATTGTCCGTTTAAGAACAACCACTTGTCCCCCTTGGACTCTGGCTGCCCTCCATAAGGATTTTTTTATTTATTTCTCACCACTGGACTTGTTGTTCATCTAGCCATTGTTTTACACAACAGGACTTTTTGACCTTTTTGCACATTTCACTTTGTACACTTTCACTGTATGTTACTTTAGTGCTACATTTACACACTCCCTAATCTTGAATATTTGTCACATTCTTATGTAGCAGCTGCTCTTCACTTGTTTTTGGTAAGCGCAATAATTTTCTATAATATCCATTAATGGCTATTCGTTGAGTTATTTTGAGGGGACAGCAAATTTACACTGTTATGTCCTGTACACACGATCGGATATCTGATGGAATCTAATCAGATGGATTTTTTCGTCGGATATCCTACGAAGCTTATTTTCATCAGTCTTGCCTACACACAATCGGTCAAAAATCTGACCGTGTTAAAACACGGTGACGTAAAACACTACGACATGCTGAGAAAAAGGAAGTTCAATGCTTCCGAGCATGAGTCGACTTGATTCTGAGCATACGTGGATTTTTGACCGATGGACTTCCACACAGACAATTGTTTTTTTCTATCGTTTTTTTATCCATAGGAAAAATTTAAAACATGTTCTATTTTTTTTCACCGATGGAAAACAAACCTATGGGGCCCACACATGATTGGTTTGACCGATGAAAACAGTCCATCGGTCTGTTTTCATCGGACAAACTGATCGCGTGTACAGGGCTTTAGAGCCGGTTCACACAGGGGCAAACCGACTTACAGCGCGACTTTGCAAGGCAACTTCAGTGCGACTTGGAGCAACTTACAACGCGACTTAAAGTTGCCTCTAGGACAGGCGACTTTGCCAGTGGACAATCAAACAATAATCAGTTCTGTGGGAGGGAGGGGTTTTCCTGAGAAAACTATTTTCTCTTCCTGTAAAGTTGCTTCAGTTAAGACAGTGGTCCGACTTTGGAGACAACTTCCATTGAAATCAATGGGTACAAGTTGCCTACAAGTTGCCTAAAAATCGCCTTGAAGTAGTACAGGAACCTTTTCTGAAGTCGGAGCGACTTCCGTAGTGTACAATAACTTCCATTAAATTTTGCGCGACTTGGGGCGACTTGGGGCTACACAAGTCGGATCTCAAGTCGCGGTAGTGTGAACCGGCACTTATACAAGCTGTACACTCACTACTTAAAATTGTAGCATAGTGTCTTTCTAGTGTTGTAGTATATGTATGTATAGTGTATTTCTTCAGTGTTGTCACATGAAAAGATATAATAAAATATTTACAAAAATGTGAGGGGTGTACTCACTGTATATTGTTTTAGGACAAACTAGGCTTTTTTTGGTGACATTGGGGTTGGTTTATGAAAGGCAAATAGGCAGTTTACTTTGCAAAGGAAATTTAACTTCGAATACCCAATCGTGAGCTAGAAAAATATTGAAACTTTTTTTCTTGCTTGCATTTGATTGGATGATGGAAATTCCCTTGCAAAGTGAACAACCTATTTACCTTTTGTAAGTCAACCCTATTGAATTTGCACAGTAGCAAACAGATCTTGGTGACTTCTATTCACTGTGTGTTCAGTGCTTGATAAAGGCAGTCTGGGGAGCGACATAATTGTGTTTATACAAATAAGAAGGTAATTGTCTTTTTTACTCCTTGACGCTCTCCTTTGCCTATTCAGTCCGCCTGCGGATCTATGAACATTAAATTGCCTCGTTTAACCAACAAGAACTATTGTCAGCCTTGCAAAGTGTATTTATGTAAACCTGTCAGTGTTATCTAAACCTTTTCTTTGAAAGCAGACAGGAAGAGGAACGTAACAATGAACCTGGCGACTTCTTGTGGTAATTCTTCACTTGTGTGATACTTGAGATGTTATGGATCATTACCTGTTTTTCATAGTCTTGCCAAGGACTGCTTATTGCTTATTTCAGGAAACACTTACTAGATACATTGTGGGTAAAGTGTCATACATACAAATAACAGTGCTTAATACATGTATGGCATCATTTCTGTGTGCAGTAAACTGCACTGTGTTCAGTGTGTGAGGGTGTCGCGTCTTCGCGTTTTGTGTGCGTGCGATTTACATGCACCTGTATGTATGTGAATGTAGTCTAAATGTGATTTGATTAATAATATTAAAGGGGTTGTAAACCTTTCGTGTTTTTTCACCTTGCATCCTATGCGTTAAGGTGAAAAAACACCTTGCAGTAACCGGCCCCCCAGTCCCCCTCGTCCCCCCCCCCCGGTTTTACTTACTTGAGCCCCAAATTCCTGTGTGCACACCCCCGCCGTCCTTCTCTCCACGGCGGCTTTGATTGGATAGATTGATAGCAGCGCAGCCATTGGCTCCCGCTGCTGTCAATCAAATACAATGATGCAAGCGCCGGGGGGCGGGGCCAGGTTATAGACTCTGGGCCAGATTCTCAAAGAGATACGACGGTGTATCTCCTGATACACCGTCGTATCTCTGAGTTAGGCCGGTCGTATCTATGCGACTGATTCATAGAATCAGTTACGCATAGATATGCCTAAGATCCGACAGGTGTAACTGTGTTACACGTCGGATCTTAACTGCAATTTAAAAATGATACGCCAATTCACGCCAAGTACGCGGGCCCGACGCAGTGTTTTTACGACGTTTACGTAAGGGTTTTCCCGGCGCATAGTTACCCCTGCTTCTATGAGGTGCAGTATGGGCGTCGTTCCCGCGACGAAATTTGAATTTTTCATGTTGTTTGCGTAAGTCGTTCGCGAATACGGATGGACGTCATTTACGTAAGCGTCGAAACCAATGACGTCGTTGCGACGTCATTTGGAGCAATGCACGCTGGGAAAATTTCCGAACAGCGCATGCGCTATTCGATCGGCGCGGGGACGCGCCTGATTTGAATAGCACACTCCCCCTAGCCGCGGAATTTGAATTCCGCCAAAGGAATTACGATCCGCCGCCGCAAGTTTGGAGGTAAGTGTTGTGAATTACCCACTTGCCTCTAAAACTTGCGGCGGCGGATCTTAAATCAGATAGATTACGCGGATCTAAAGATCCGCTGATCTATCTGAATCTGGCCCACTGCATCTATATGACTCAGAAGCGTGCCCGCAAGGTAACCCCCTCGGGAGAGTGCTTCTCCCAGGGGGTTATCTAATGCAGGGAAGAGCTGCGAGAGACGCAGAGGGCCCCCAGAAGAGGAGGTGCACAGTGGAGGTAAGTATGACAATCTTTAGTTTCACTTCAAGGACCCATTCCCACCAAAAACTGCATGTCTACTGCATGTTTTATTTATGTATATTTATATGCATTTGATGCAAATTGTTATGTGTGTTTACATGCAGTTGACACACGTCTTTCCGTCTGCATTTGTCCTGTGAAGTCACCTTCTTCTTTTTTCTTTCTTTCTTTGGGCTTTCATTTGCATTGCAATGCTTTGTGGTGTATTTGTGTGCTATTTTGGAAGTTTGTGGTTTAGAAAAATGCACGTAGCTGTACTTTTTTCACTGTACTGCAACGCACTGTAATAGTGTGAACTATGCCCATAGGATAACCTAGATTTTAGACCATCTATGTAGTTGGAATGAAGTCATAAATGCATCCAACTGCATCTGGTGGGAATGGGGATTAAAGTGTTACTTAACGCAGGACCCTGCATTTACTAAATCTCGTTTTCCACAGTATACAGACATGGAAATGCAATTATTTTAGTTAATATGAACTGCTAAATAACTTTTCTCATCAGCAGTATATAGAAGTTGTATGAATTCTATCAGTGTCCAGCCAAGCACTGGTTAAAGCTTGTAGGAGGAGTTTTCATTCTTCTCTGACTGTCCTGTGAGGCTGCATGACCCCTGACTTTCTGTCTGGACAGTGCTGCTTGGCCCTGTGCTGATCACATGCACCCTCCCAAAACAACAACTCTCTAGCAATATATCAATTTGGAGTACCCCTTTGGTGGAAATTTTAAGGCTATATGATACAACTGTGTTAAAAGTATAGCCAATTTTATTTATACAAAATGTTAAAATTCACATCAAATCAAATTTCAGGTAATTCACTTTGTATACACGCATTCATTTTTTTTTACAGCATATTGATACTTGAATACCACCCCACCGCACAATTAAAAAATACTTGGGTAGATTCGGTACTCAGGCTGGGGGATCTCCACTCCCCTGTTTGCAAATCCAAAGCAAAAATTAAAGCGGAGGTCCACACAAAAAGTGAACCCCTGCTTTCCGGAACCCTCCCCCCCCTCTGGTGTCAAATTTGGCACTTTTCAGGGGGGGAGAGGTGCAGATACCTGTATAATACAGGTATTTGCGCCCACTTCCTGCCCCCCCCCATACTGTCTTCTGCGAAACACACAGGTCCCAGAACACAGCGGGGACCAGTGAGAGCGCGCAGCGCTGCTCGCGCATGCACAGTAAGGAACCGGGCAGTGAAGCCGCAACGCTTCACTTCCGGATTCCCTCACGGTGGATGGCGGCTGGGGGCAGCCGAGAGAAGATCGATTGCTCGGCTTCGGCTGCCGACATCATGGGCACCCTGGACAGGTAAGTGTCCATTTATTAAAAGTATTAAAAGCTGCTGGCTTTTAATATTTTTTTTTAGGTGGACCTCTGCTTTAAGCCGGCAATGTAAGAAATCCTTAGTAATATACTTTATTTGGCTACATCATATACACAGGATCAATGCTGACATGTTTTGGCTATTATAGCCTTACTCATGCTATATGTAAGCTTAATTTCAGCTTTAATAGTAACTCTAAAATGCACACAACTTTTAAAGTAGAGCCACAGACAAAACTTGTTTTCATTTTGGATAGAGTAAGGCTGATTGGATTTGTATTTTTTTTTTTGCTATCTGTATCCCATTGGGGAAATTTCCTTTCACTTCCTGTCCCATAGCCAAAATAGGAAATGAGGGGAACTCTCTCCAATGTGAGGACATCTGTTGTTGTCACCAGGGTCACCAAAAATAGTGTCCCCATTGGAAGCTTTCCCCTCTGTTACTGTTCTGGGGACAACCACAAATTGGGTTGGCACTGGGGAAGGGTTAGAACTTCTACCCAGTTCTTACTGCACATGTCTTTCTGTCTCAGGCCCCGTACACACGTCCGAGGAATTTGACATGCCAAACACATCGAGTTCCTCGTTGAGTTCTGTGTTGAAGCCACCGAGGATCTCGGCGGGCCAACTTTCCTCATTGAACAACGAGGAAATAGAGAACATGTTCTCTATTTGGCCCGACGTCGGCTTCCTCGCTGAAAAGTGTACACACGAACGAGTTTCTCAGCAGAATCCAGCTCCGATCGAGTTTCTGGCTGAATTCTGCCGAGAAACTCGGTCGTGTGTACGGGGCCTCAGAGACAACCATCCTCTTATTTCTTGTCCTGCTGTCAAAGGGACAGGAAGTAAAAAAAATGCTTTTGACACCTATTTTGCTACTTACAATATAAAAGTAAAGTTGCATTTTATTTCTATTAGGATAGATAGATAGATAGATAGATAGATAGATAGATAGATAGATAGATAGATAGATAGATAGATAGATAGATAGATAGATAGCCCTTATAATAGGGATCACCCTTATAATATGGATCGACCGATTATCGCTAAGGCTGATTATCAGTGGCCAACATTCACTTTTTAGAAGTATAGGGCACAAACATACACGATATTACCGATATTGCATCAAGGGGTTTTACCGGTGTGATGCATGTATCTGCATGCATCACCTCGGTACCGTTCTTTAGAGCGGACGGTCGGCTTTATTGTAATAACAACCAATGCGTCTCAGCAGCCGCTCGACTGTTATTACAAACAGCGGGAGGGAACATCCCCCTCCCGCCACCGTCCGCCATCCGCCCGGGCGCCCCTGTTCCACTGGGAGGCCCAAGCAACCAGCCGGTACATCCGTCGGCTGGTCGAAGACCCAAACAAAGCAGATGCTTCGCTCGGGTCTCGGATCTAGTAACCAGGAAGCAATGTCAAGACATCACTTCCCAGATTACTGTCATCTTAACCTCCCTGGCGGTATGATTCTGTCTGGAATTACGTACCAAAAGCGGTACATTTATTTTGCAAGGAAATTTGGCGTTTTATACTGTAGGCCTGTAATTTTTAGAAATAACTCACTTAAATCTGACCAAGCAAGAGTCTTGTATGCATCCCGGGTATGATTTTTTTTTTAAAACAAAATTATAAATTATAATATAATAAATAATTATAAATAATTATAACAAATAATAATATAATTATAATAAAAATTATTCAATAATGTAATCAACTCAAAATCACTGAAATTTGCTCAGTTGCAGAATTGTCGCTGTCATTATTTTTTTTTTTTTATGACGAATTTCCCCACAAATCGCTATCGCACATTTCTGCAAGTGATTATAATTTATTATCGCTGTTTTCTAGCTGATCTAAAACCATTTTTGACATAAAGGGACACTTTTGGACAATCTACAGTTTTTAGGCAGAAATTACATTTTTTATTTTTATAAAAGTACATGCAGGACACTGGGCAGACCACTAGGGACAAGGGGGGTGTGTATTTTTTACATACAGTACTGTAATCTATAAGATTACAGTATACTGTATGTGAAGTGTTTGTTTACTTTTTTGAATTTGGCGCCGTTCTCCGCTCCCGTGCGTCGTTTTAGCATTGAAAACCAACCCCGAGTCACGCTCGGGTTTACCGTCAGGGGGGTTAAAGGCCACCCAGTTGAAGTCTTTGCGGACGAAACACGTAGGGTTAATACGCTGGCCCAAGCCGCTCTATACTGTGCCTTTTATTGTTCAATTGAGCAATTTTTTTTATCTAATATTTATTTGTTTGAATATTTTTTATTTTTAATAAATTCCATCATTTGGATTTACTGTACGTGGAGGCCCTTTTCTCTCTTTTTTATAATTTGAATATAATTCCAACATTTGGAGGAGACACATTTCGGAGAGCTGCACACAATCATTTACTGTTCAGAGAACTATCTAGAGCTGGCCCTTTGGATCCATCGCTTGCTTGCAGAGGAGGGGATTGAAGGATTCGGCTTGGGAACCTGATCCTACGTTTCCACATTTTGGGATACATGCTTTGCAGATCCACCACCGTATGGTGAGTTGGGTCAACTACTTCGGGTAAGGGTACCCTTTTCTCTCCCCCAGTCCTGGAAGGTGAAGGCACTCCTGGGTGTAATTATCTACTGTGCAGTACGTCCACCTAAGAGATGGTCAGACATCTGCAACAACAGTGTGTTGTCCTCAGACGTCACTGCCAACCCTTGATGTCTCAACTTTATGGACTATTGTGTTTTTAACCACTAGAGTTAATCATGTGTTTGGTTTTTATCGTTCACTCATAGCCATATATGGGTTGTGATTCTTATACATAATTATTACTATATATGTCACTGAATTCATGGTTTGATATATGAATAATGACCACACATGAGCCTATGTCATAGTCTTTTGATATTGTGGTTTTAACAGTCACTTATTCTACCGTTAGCATTTTGTTTTCATTTTTGATTATTCTCCCGCGACTTTATATCGCATGAGATTTTTTGTACACACTTACTGTGTGTCACATTTAGATTGTGCCCTCTCACTAAGGGTTACTCATATATATATATATATATATATATATATTTTTTTTTTTTTCACTTTATGGTCTCACTACTTAGCCTTCTTTAAGGTTTGGTTGGGTTCACTTACCCAACACACTTTCAGCGCTACACTTTCTATTTTTATATCTTAAAGGCGCTAGTTTAAAAAATATATAAAGTATTTAAAAACGCAGATCTTGACATTTTGAATATTTTTAAGTGCAGAGGAGGGGTTTGGAGTGTTATAGACTGTCACAAAGGATTTTTTTTTCAAATGTACAGAATATCGTCAGACAATATCGGCTATCGGCCTGAGAGGTGGCCAAAATATCGGTATCGTATCGGAGCCGAAAAACGATATTGGTCGATCCCTACCTTATAATGCATCACTAGTCATCTAGGGATGCCATGGTAACCAGCTTTGTTTACCAACCTGGGCAATTATATGCAGTATAATAGCTTCTTTAAGATAATCACATGGGATGTTCTCTCCCGAGCTGAAATTTAATCACATACATTAGCCATAAAAGCCCCTATAAACCAAGCAATATAAAAGCTTTCCATGAGTTATGACTATAGTAAAAATAGATTTAACTGTACATTTCTTCTCAACAATAAAGGGGAACTTCAGCAATGACCATACCAAACTGAAAATCTTGCCCAGGATTTCCTTTATTTCCCAGTGTGGAAAACCATAAATCCCAGAGAAGAAAAGGTGAGTCAGCTCCCTGGCTTCTGCACTTTTCTAAACATGAAACGTGCAAATGAGTAGCAATTACTATTGGTTAATGATCTCTCTAACATCGTTTGGATTCCCTTAATGCAGTGTCTAGAGACCAAGGTAGTGCAGGCCAACAAGGGAAAAGAAATGATTTTGTCGAACATAAAAAAGATATCCAAATACCACCAGATGGATCAAATAAGCTGTGCAATACAGGATGGGGTTTATACAAGAAACAAAGTGAAATCTTTGACCTGTCCTCTGGGTGTCCAAGACTGAATCCCTGTTTAAACAACTGATATTTCACCAAAGCCCACATACAGGTTTCCAAAGAAATGTGTAAAAAAATGTTTTAATTTTTTCTTTAAATAATAAAAAAAATTAATAATAAAAATAAAAACTACTGACACCATCCACTGCCCTACTGACACCATCCACTGCTCGACTGACACCATCAGTATCATATATACACATGCACACACACATATGTGTTTGAGCTTTGAGGTGGACACCCTAATGCAATATGCTGTGCACACCTATGACCCTACCTACATTATCTTAATGGGTGTACAAATAGTGACCAGTGCTTTTGTTATATTGTTTGTTTGAACATTTTGGCTTTTACTAAGAATCAGGGGCCAGATTCATAGAAGAAGTACGCCGGCGTACTTTCAAATTTGCCACGTTGTATCTTTATTTTGAATTCTCAAAACAAGATACAAGGGCATTTGGCTAAGATCCGACAGGCATACGGCTTTGTACGCCTTCGGATCTTAGTATGCAATACTTCGGCGCCAGCTGGGTGGAGTTCGCGTCGTTTTCCGCGTGAGGTATGCTAATTAGCTGTTTACGGCGATCCACGAAGGTACGCGCGCTCGTCGCATAGTCGGCTTTTCCTGTCTTAGAGTTGAGAGTCCTATTTAGATGGTGTAAAAATAGACAGGCCATATTAAAGTATGGCCGTCGTTCCTGCGTCGTATTTCGATTTTTTTTTTTTTTGCGTAAGACGTCCGGGAATAGGAAAGGACGTAACGCACGTCGCCGTTCAAAAAATTACGTCGGTGCGACATCATTTCACGCAAAGCACGGCGGGAAATTTCAAAACGGAGCATGTGCAGTACGTTCGGCGCGGGAGCGCGCCTAATTTAAATGATACACGGCCCATTTGAATTAGGCGGGCTTGCGCCGGACGGCTTTACGTTACACCACCACAAGTTAACACGCAAGTGCTTTGTGAATCAGGCACTTGCGCTCAAAACTTGCGGCGGTGTAACATAAAGGCCATACATTACACCGCCGCAATTCTATGTGAATCTAGCCCCAGATTGCTAAAAAAAAAAAAGTTTATTGACAACTACTGTACTGCAAATCACTTGGAGAGTTCTACCTCTATGCTGTATTCTATGAAAGTAGCATCACTTTTCTTTCTCATTTTAACCCCCACATCTGTTCCTCTCAACCTCTCTCTTTTCCTCCCTTTTTCTTTCCCATCCTAGATAACGCCTGAGTATCCTAATCCACAGTTGTTAATCCCTTCCTTCCCTACATATAATTGATGATTTCCCTGTAGATGTATCTCACCATTTCCCTAGATAACTACACCTGTTAAAGTAATTTTTCTACACAGTGTAACTTGGAGGAGGTTCTAAAGAATTTTTGAAAAGGAGCAGGTTGTAGTTTAGTAAAAAAAAAATTGTTTTAGTTTCAAAGCTTGGAAACCTCTTATAAAATCAAATAAAGTAATAATATAAAAACAATACATTGACATGACACATAAATAATATAATTTCAGATACCCTTGTTCTATGTTATTACCACCAGTGCAGATTTATCTACATGAAACAAAAACAAAAAAATATATGCAAACAATTTGATATTGCACACAATTAAATAAATATATAACAAATACATAAAATAAAATAAATGTAATTAAAATTCAAATCTTAATAACAAAAATTCATATCAACTTGATAAATCAGTGACATGCGTGATAAAATAAAGTAAACCCTAAATCATAATCTCTAAAAATCTGCAACTAATGTGATATAAAAAGTCCAAAAAATTATTTTGATGTTCAAATATCTTAATCCCTTTTCAATATGTTCATTACAATCATATATAATATGTCAAAAAAAGTTAGATTTTATTTCCATCATTTACACTTTCAAAATTACAGAAAACAAAAAACGAATTTTTACCTGGGGTGCCCAAACTTTTGATCCCCACTGTAGCATTGGGCTACAGTCCTCTTTTGCATAACTGTCTGTGTTCCACTTTTTAAATGTGGCTGAATTATTCATAATGACTTTTTATATATAGTTTTTTTATATATATGTATATTCTTTGTATCTTTTTTTTTACAATTATGGCTGACAATCCTCTAGTAACTTTTATCAAATAATGTGAATTCTTTATAATGTCCTTGGTTCATAATACCATTATGTTATTTTCTATTTATTGGTATAGTGGAAAATTTTGGTTGTAAATAGGTCATTGTATTCTCAGTGGATGGGGTATAGACTGCTGTATGTGTCAATGAAAATGTCCAGCTACTGTTGCAAACTGGCACTATGACAGTTAACAAGGGAAGCATAAGGAGCTTTGCGCAGCAAATTATTACCGTGTAAGGGATAAATTGTAAGGCTGCTATAAGCAGCTTCCCCAGTGACGTCTGCCAGTAACAAGGAATGTTTTATTACATTTCCATGAGATGAATCAGCAAGATATATCAATGATGCCATCTCACATAAGCCTTCAAAGTGTTTTGCTTCAAAGTTATGAATGGTATCATGATGTAAATTAGAACTCATACTTAATCTCATATTAATAATATATAGAAGAAAAATGTAATTTTATAGAATATAATTTCAATCTACATGGTGCTAGAGCTGAGTTAACTTTAAAAAGCTGTTCCACGGTTGGCTCGCTTGCTATGTACCGTATTTATCGGGGTATAGCGAGCTCCCGCGTATAGCGCGCACCCCTAAAGTTGCCCCCATTCCTGTGGAAAAAAAATGGTTTTTTGTACTTACAGTTTTGGTGTCTTGCGCGGCGTCCATCGGCGAATCCGGCGTCCGTCTGCGGCTTCGGGTGTCCTCTTCGTTGGGTCCGGCGTCCTCCCTGCTCGTTTCCCGCGCCGAGTTTTGAATACTGCGCCAGCATATATCGAGCGCAGTACACTCGGGCAGGCTCGGCAACTGTTGCGCTCACGTCCTGTACGTCCTGTACGTCCAGGACGTGACCGCGGAAGAAACCAAGACTGGCCGACTATACCCGAGTGTACTGCGCTCGGTATATGTCGGCGCAGTATTCAAACCTCGGCGCGGGAAGGCGGGTATCGGCGTATATCACGCACCCACGATTTTGCCCTGATTTTCAGGGCAAAAAAGTGCACGATATACGCCGATAAATACGGTATTCATGATATAATTTATGGATATGTTTCCTGCATCTTTTTTCTCTTTTCTCTTTGTATCGAAAATAACTTGACTGTACCTTTATCTGGGGGATATCAGTCTGCATTCCTGGGGTGGGGGGCTGAGGGTATTCAAAACATTTGTCTTTCTAAATTTTAATTATAAACTGAAAAAATAATATTTAAAGTAGAAAAAAATTAAAGGGGTTGTAAAGGTTCGTTTTTAATTTTCTAAATAGGTTCCTTTAAGCTAGTGCATAGTTGGTTCACTTACCTTTTCCTTCAATTTCCCTTCTAAATGTTTTTTTTCTTTGTTTTCTTTGTCTGAATTTCTCACCTCCTGTTCCTCCTCAGTAAGGTGTTCAGTAAGCTGTTCTAAATGACGTTCCACCGCTCGGATGATGGTGGAAAGCTTACTGAGGAGAAACAGGAAGTGAGAAATTCAAACAAAGAAAAAAAACATTTAGACGTGGAAATCGAAAGAAAGGGCAAGTGAACCAACAATGCACTAGCTTAAAGAAACCAATTCAGAAAATAAAAGACGAACCTTTACAACCACTTTAAGCAAAAAAAAGGAAAAAATCTGAGAATGAACCATGATTCTTATTATTCTTGATTATCCAAATATTAACAAATCGGAACTAGCTAGGACCCTAGTTAGCCCTTTCATTTGTGGCATTTAATTATTTCCTTTATGGTATAATCCAATTGCTTTCTAGTTGCACCCCAAGCCCTACTATATAGATGCCCTTATTTCTATGCACCGAGCTGATGATGGCCAACAAACCTGAAAGACCTGTAACCAGTTTGGAATGAATGGCTCTATAATATTAGGTTGTGTCTGTACAGAACCAGCAATTCTGGATGTATAATTACCGGTGGGGCAGAAATTAATTATTTGCTTGGCTCTACCCACTATCTTAAGATGATAAATGACAATTTTTTTGGGGGCTTGTTCACACTTGACTAAATTTCTAATGCTTACAAGTGCTCCTACAGTGTTAGTATGGGCATTAGCCTTTTATTAATAAACTTTAGTATGGACGTTAGACTAATGTTTTACAAGAGTTAATGAGCGCGGCGAACAGTGGTGCTGTGTGTCAGTCTGACACACCACATCTGTTGGAGGCTCCTTACCACGTAATCAGCTGTGACCAATCACAGCTGATCATCGCGTGAACCAGGAAGTGGTAAGCGTCTTTCCTTGGTTCGAGCCGACAGAAATAGCCATCGGTGGCTCTGCCTGTCAGAGGAGGGGTCTGTGCTGATAATCAGCACATTGATTATCAGCACAGCCACCATCAGGTTTGCCCAACAGCTGCCAATCAGTGCTCATAAGCTGTCAGCCTGTGCCCCATCAAAAACACCTGTCAGTGCCAATCAGTGTCCACAACAGTGCCAATCAGTGCTTATAAATGTGCCAGTCAGTGCCCCATCAGTAATGCCTGTCAGTGCCCTTCAGATGCCAATTAGTAATGCCTGCCAGTAGCTCCTCATCAGTGCTGCCTATCCAGTGCCATTTATCAGTGCCTATCAGTGCCACCTACCAGTGCCCATCAGTGCCGCCTATCAGTGCCACCTATTAGTACCCATCAGTGCTGCCTATCAGTCCCCATCAGTGCCGCCTATCAGTCCCCATCATTGCCACCTATCAGTCCCCATCAGTGCCACCTATCAGTCCCCATCAGTGCCACCTATCAGTGCCGCATATCAGTGTAGCCTATCGGTGCCCATCAGTGCTGCATATCAGTGCCACCAATCAGTGCCCATTAATTCTGCATATCAGTGCCACCTCATCAGTGTCCATCAGTGCTGCCCCATCAGTGTCCATTACTGCAGCCTCATCAGTGTCCGTCAGTGAAGGAGAGAAAATTTTTTTATAACAGAAACTAAGAAAAACATATGTTTTTTACATTTTGGTATTTTTTAGTTTGTTTAGCAAAAAAAAACCCCAGTGGTGATCAAATGCCACCAAAAGAAAGCTCTATTTGTGGGAAGAAAAAAAAAAAATTGAATTTGAGTACAGCGTTGTATGACCTCACAATTGTCATTCAAAGTGTGACAGCGCTGAAAGCTGGAAATTGTCCTGGGCAGGAAGGGGTGAAAGTGCCTGGTATCGAAGTGGTTAACACCCTCTCAAACACTTGCTTTTAATGCCAGTGTGAACTTAGCCTAATGCCGCGTACACACGATCGGTCAAACCGATGAGAAGGTCTGATGGACCGCTTTCATCGGACCAAACCGATCGTGTGTGGGCTCCATCGGTTATTTATCCATAGGTTAAAAAAAAGCAATCTTGTTTTAAATTTAACCGATGGATGCCTAACCGATAGAAAAAAAGCGATCATTAGTAGGCACGACCATCGGTTAAAAATCCACGCATGTTTAGAATCAAGTCGACGCATGCTTGGAAGCATTGAACTTAGTTTTTTTCAGGACGTCGTTGTGTTTTACGTCACCGCGTTCTGACACGATCGTTTTTTTAACCGATGTTGTGTGAGCACGACTGACCATCAGTCAGCTTCATCGGTTAACCAATGAAAACGGTCCATCAGACCGCTCTCACCGGATGGACCGATCGTGTGTACGAGGCATTAGATTTGTAATTGAAGAGAGGCAGGTGTTTCTGTTTTAGGAAGGTGCATTGTGTGTTAAACTATGTTGTACTGTATATATTGTGAAAATATTTTCTTGTATTTACCCCTGTATGATGGTCTATTGTATATAAACTCTGAATAGGTACAGAAGAAAAAACACCCATGTCATTTTTTTTACACTTGACAAAGTCACGCAGAATATGAGGTTTTGTGCCCAGTTTTAATCTGTGACCCACTGCTTTCTAGGGGGTACATGGAATTTTATTTTATGTTTTCAAATTTGAAGATACAGACAACAGTATTGGGAATAACGTGATCTGAGGTTTCAAAACATCTTTTGGGTTACCACAACAAGCTTCTGGTGCCCAACTTCACAAAGGCTGCAAACCTTTCTAGACCAATGTCTCTTAGCTCAAGACCTCAGGGATTAATAAAAGCCAGGTTCAATCAATACTGATAGTTTGGATTTGTATGGTAGTGAACAAGCATCAATTTGTAAAGCTTCTTATATCCCCAATAGAATTCTCAGTTCCACCATTACAAAGCTAAATAATAGTATTGTGCCTCCCAAGTGTATTCACAATAATGCAGATAAAAAGTAGTTGGCAGATTCAGATGAGAGGAACTAACAATTATTATGGCTTTGTGCGAGGGGACAGAGGGTTAAGCCTCGTACACACGCACGGTTTTCTCGGCAAGAAACAGCAAGAAAACTGCTGCCAGAGCTTTCTTGCCCAGTAAACCGTGCGTGTGTACGAGGCTTTTTAGGATTCTCGTCAAGAAAACTTCCCAGAATCTAGATGAGAAAAATAGAGAACCTGCTCTCTATTTTCTCGTCATGATTCTCGGCAGTGTTTTCCTGCTGAGAAACCCGAGCGTGTGTATACTTACTGTCTCCATGGAAACCCGCGCATGCTTGAAATAACATTGACACATGCGCAGTAGCTTCCAAGGCATAGGTAGGGTGAAGCAAGATGGCGGCGACAGCATCGAATGTGATGAGCGCATGCTCGTCGTAGTCGATGACGTCATGCATTCGTGCAATTCAAAAGAATGGCAGTTCTTTTGAATCTTACGTCTGTACACTCGGCCGGCAAGATATTCTTGCCAGGAATCTCGTCAGGAAAAACAACGTTTTTTTCCTGACGAGAATCCGGGCCGTGTGTACAGGGCTTCAGACTTTTGCAGTGACATCTTGCCACTGGAGTCTCCACATTTTAAATTAATTTGTTTATTAAACCCAATAATGTGTATTCATAAGTGACATTATGATTTTTGATGTTGAAAGTATATCTTTCACACTTCCAGATAGATACCCATGGTTTAATGCAGTACTACTTAATGAGTAGCTTGGAATAATCCAAAAATATACAGGTACCGTATTTATCGGCGTATACCGCGCACTTTTTTGCCCTGAAAATCATGGCAAAATCGTGGGTGCGCGATATACGCTGATACCCGCTTTCCCGCGCCGAGTTTGAATACTGCGCCAACATATACCGAGCGCAGTACACTCGTGTATAGTCGGCCAGTCTCGGCTCCTCTCGCGCTGACGTCCTGGACGTACAGGACGTCAGCGCGAGAGTAGCTGAGCCTGCCCGACCATACACGAGTGTACTGCACTCTGTATATGTCGGCGCAGTATTCAAACTCGGCGCGGGGAGGACGCGATGACGCCGCAGAAGGACGCCGGACCCGACGAAGAGGACACCCGAAGCCGCAGAAGGACGCCGGACCCGACAAGGAGGACACCCGAAGCCGCAGAAGGACGCCGGACCCGACACCAAAACTGTAAGTACAAAAAAACTTTTTTCCACAGGAATTTTGGGCAACTTTAGGGGTGCGCGCTATACGCGGGAGCGCGCTATACCCCAATAAATACGGTAATTAGGGGTGGCGTAAACACGTTATGTCACATGACGTCAGAAAGGGGCATCACCGTCACCACGTGGCCCTGCCCTCAGCTATATAACAGCTGTCATCACGAAAAGGCTGTAGTTGCGGGGACACCTCCCATCGAGGTGGAGTTTTTCTGGTTTTTTTTTCAGTCGTCTGTGCTGTGATTGAACATGGATTTACATTGTGGGACACTTTTAATTATTTTTTAATAAAGGAATTGTAAAACACTGTCTCCTGTGATTTTTACTTTTTTAAAACTTTTTTTGGTGACTAAGTAGGGATATAATGTACCCAATACCCATTCACATGGGGGGGCGGGATCTGTGGGGGATCTTCCAGATTCTGATAAGTCCCCCGCCCGCAGATCTCCACAACCACCGGGCAAGGGTTGTGGGGATGAGGCCCTTGTCCCCATCAACATCGGGAGAAGGTGTTTTGGTGGGACCCCAAAGCACCCTCCCCATGTTGAGGGCATGTGGCCTGCTAAGGTTCAGTAGGGGGGGCACTCTCATCTCGGCCTGCCAGGTTGCGTGCTTGGATAAGGGTCTGCTATGGTTTTTGGGGGACCCCCACGCCATTTTTTTTATTTTGGCATGGGGTTCCGCTTAAAATCCATACCAGACCTGAAGGGGCTGGTATAGATTTTGGGGGGGGACCCTTACATCACTTTTTTTTCACGGGTTCCCCTTAATATTCCTACCAGACCCAAAGGGCCTGGTATTGAACTGGGGGGGATGTTCACGCTGTTTTTTTCAATGATCTTTATCTATATTGCCGGGGTCTGACAATACATTACAGCCGTGAGCAGTTTTAAATGAAATGTTTTCTTTTAGAAATGTTATAATGCTGCGCTCCTGTTATGAACATGGGTAAGATGTGCTACTTTGCAGGCAGACTACAGAGACCCCCCCCCCCCCCCCCCCCCCGGCATGATATTTAAAGGGATATTTAATTTTTATTGTTTCACTTTAAGCATTATTAAAAATCACTGCTTTTTTTTGCATTGATACATGTCCCCTTGGGGCAGGACCCGGGTCCACATAAACTTTGTTTATGGCAATAACTTACATATAAGACTTTAAAATGAGCACTTTTGATGTTTCACGTTCGTGTCCCATAGACTTTACGGTGTTCGCACAAATTTTTTGCCTGTTCGCATGTTTTGCTGTGAACCGAACGGGGGGGGGGGGAGTTCGGCTCATCCCTACAGGTAATCATTAACCAAGAGTTTTGTTTTCACTTTGACAAATGTATCAGAATGTTGGAAAATTTCTATTTTTCAGACATTGATCCATAAAGCAGCATGGTAGCAATTAACCGATACAAGGTAACAATACTTTCCTTACAAAGGCATTTTTACATGCTTGCTTTTCATATTTTTGTTATTGTGTTAAAAATAGAGATTGGTAGATTAGCCTCTAAAAGGCCCCATTTATAAATGACAGAAATATTCATTCTCCACTGGATGTCACAGTAATTACTCAACACTGCGTTTGTATTTTACAATTCATTTATAAGATGCAGATTGTGATGTGGAGTCTGTTCTTTAGAGCGTTCTCTGCATAATGCTCCACAAGGGAGGAAAACCCAGTCACAAGACCTGTCAATCATTTGACATGTCCTCTCTACCTCTGAGCACTTTTTTATGCTTAACCGCTTGCCGACCGCCTCCTGTACATTTACGTTGGCAGAATGGCACGGCAGCGCACAGGTACGTTGCTTTGAATTTTCCGCCGTGTGGGTGCGCGCCCCTGCCGCAAGCTCCGTGACTCTGCTGGTGTCCTGTGATCGTGTCACGGAGCTGCAGAACAGGGAGATGCCAGTGTAAACAAGGCATTTCCCTCTTCTGCCTTGTGACCGGACACTGATCTACTGCTCCTTGTCATCGGGGCAGTGATCAGTGTCGTGTCACTGGTAGCCCAGCCCCCACGGAGTTAGAATCACTCCCTAGGACACACTTAACCCCTTCCTCGCCCCCTAGTGGTTAACCCCTTCCCTGCCAGTGTCATTTTCACAGTAATCAGTGCATTTTTATAGCACTGATCGCTGTATAAATGACAATGGTCCCAAAATAGCATCAAAAGTGTCCGATGTGTCCGCCATAATGTCGCAGTCACGATAAAAATCGCAGATTGCCGCCATTACTAGTAAAAAAAAAATCATTAATAAAAATGCCATAAATCTATTCCCTATTATGTAGACGCTATAACTTTTGCGCAAACCAATCAATATACGTTTATTGCGATTTTTTTACCAAAAATATGTAGAAGAATACATATTGGCCTAAACTGAGAAAGAAATTAGTTTTTTATATATTTTTTGGGGATATTTATTACAGCAAAGAGTAAAAAATATTACCTTTTTTTTCAAAATTGGCACTCTTTTTGTTTATAGCACAAAAAAAAAAACGTAGAGGTGATCAAATACCACCAAAAGAAAGCTCTATTTGTGGGAGTAAAAGGACTTAAATTTTGTTTGGAAGCCACATTGCATGACCATGCAATTTTCAGTTAAGGCGACGCAGTGCCGAATCGCAAAAAATGGCCCAGTCATTGGGTAGCAAAATCCTCTGGGGCTGAAGTGGTTAAAGTGTTACTAAACCCACAACAGTAAAATCAGTCTGTATGTGCAGCATAGCCCGCTTGTTATACTCTCTGTGGAATTTAAAGCGGAGGTCCACCCATTTTTTTTTTTTAAACCAGCAGCTACAATTACTGCAGCTGCTGACTTTAAAAAAAGGGACATTTACCTGTCCAGCGCGCCCACGATGTCAGCAAACGAGGCTGAGCAATCACTCGGTCCTCAGCTGCTTTCCCAGAGGACAGCGCGAGGGGGGGGTGATGTGACGAGGCTGGAGTTAGAACCCGGAAGTGGTGGAAATACCTGTCTCAGACAGGTATCTGCACCCCCCTGAAAGGTGCCAAATGTGATACCGGAGGGGGGGAGGGATCCAAAAAGCGGAGGTTCACTGCAATGTCTATCTAGGGAAGGCCAACTAACACAGGCAGGGTAGCTGACCTGCACAAGCTCAGTTGTGTCTTTTATGCTGGAGAGAACATTTACTCAGAGATAGCCAGGTCTCATGATATTGACATCACTCATGTGGGCGTGTATACAGGCTGCAGTGGAAATCTCCTCCTACCTGAACTCTCAGCACTGAAGAAACTGTGCAGTTTATCATGTAACTGTGGTATACAGATCATCCAAAAAGGTATATAGTGGCAATATTTTAATGTGCCAGTGCTGTGGGCACTGGGGGGGGGGGGGACTATTTTCATATTACTGGGTTTAGTAAGACTTTAATCATTAGAATGAATAAAGCTTGGCTTGCTTAAGATTCCCTTTACTAACAAAGATAAAAGCACAATTGAAAAATACAGATCATGTGCCATACTGATGCTTTATAAATAGGCCTTTTTTGGCATAAGATATCAGCCTTAGGCCGTGTACACACGGTCGAACATGTCCGCTGAAACTGGTCCGCGGACCAGTTTCCGCGGACATGTCCGACCGTGTTTACGGCCTAGCGGACAGGTTTCCAGCGAACAAAAGTTTCTTAGCAAGCTAAGAAACTTGTCCGCTGGAAACATGTCCGTCGGACATGTCCGATGGTTAGTACACCTAATTGGAAATGTCCGCTGGTTATGACGTGTAACCAGCATCCCGAAATCCCGCACATGCGTCGAATTGATTAGACGCATGCGTGGAAGCATTGCACTTCCGTGTTTGAGAACGTCGGTGTCTTCTACGTCACCGCGTTCTCTGTCCGCGGGGATTTTGGTCTGATGGTGTGTACACACATCAGACCAAAAGCTCCCAGGAGACATGTCCGATGAAAACGGTCCGCGGACCGTTTTCATCGGACATGTCTCCTCGTGTGTACGGGGCCTTACAGGGAGTACAATGTTTTAAACCAACATATAGAGCAGTGTTTCTCAACACTTTTTCAGTCCAGGCACCCCATTCTAAAATGCGAATGTAAAAGGAGGGAGCAAGGATTTGTGCCCGCCTTCATGGGCTTGTGGCAGCCCCGCCCCCTTTTTTCCTTTTCCTGTCAGGTCATTCCCGCTCTTTTTAACAATAGGTATTAATGTTGTATAATGTGTACTGTCTCTTGAAAAATTTGAGGTGATTGTATGGACCAATAGGGAGTGATGGATTTTTCCAGAAGGATTGGTACCCTATATATAGGGGTGCTCTGAGGTAATTCACCTCAGACTAGCTTATCAAGCTGAGTTTAAGGAGCTACCCACCCTACCCTCCCCTGTCGTAGGCACTTATGTGGTTTAAATCACCTCGGATTTCCGGGGGGGATGTTTTATGTTTTAAATATTTGGTTTGGCTCGAGTTCCAATAACTGAGCTGACATATTTACAGATTTATTGATTTTATGATATTTATTTTAAATAATAATCTTTAATATATATATTTAAGAATTGTATTTTATATTATACCAATATAGTGACACGGCCATTAAAATTTTTGCCAAAAGTACAATTGTGTTTGTTTATTTATTTAAGGTTAAAATTAATTATTATTTATTGGGGCTGTGGGCTGATTGCAATCCCATAACTACACTAATCAATTTACATATCGCAGCAACATCCACAAACATACAACACCCAACGTTAAAGGTGATTTATTTTTCCAAAGAAAAACACTCCTTTGTACACAGGTACTGACTAGTATTCCAATGTTTCTCTTCCTCGCTCACCTAATGTGACCTCAGTGCTTACAGAGGGGTCGGGAGGGCAGGGCTGTCTTTTCCATTGGGCACGCTGGGCAGTTGCCCGGGGGCCCCACTTGCCTGGGGGGCCCCCATCGGCTGCCCAGCAACCCCAGTAAAAAATGGTGGAGAGCAGCGGGTCAGATCTGTAGAAACTGTATCGTGTCTACAGTCTCTGAGGAAGAGTCTGAAGAGGAGTCTAGAGTGGGAGCGCCTCCGGGATGGGGGTCACGGGAGAAGTCAGACATGAGGAGACAGTAGGATAAAACCAGAGCAGCCATGCTGGAGCCATCTGACTGAGCCGTGCATGTTGCACCTGAGAGGAGGTCAGTCTAAGAGGCGGGTGGTTGCTGATGTAAGGGGGGAGTGAATACAAAAATATTAGTGACCCCCCTTACCTTAGTGTATTTACTCTACGGAAGGTGGTCTCTGGTCACCAGAGTGCCCCACACATCAGAGTTCCTGGTGTTCCCCTTTACATCAGAGTCTGCAGGATTCCCCCTTACAGTGCAAGGACCCTGATGTAAGTGGGAACTCTGATGTAAAGAGAAAGCAGTGAACTCTGATATAAGGTAGTCTCTGGTCACCAGAGTCCCCCTCCACATCAGAGTTCCCCCTTACATCATGATCTGCAGCGTTCCCCTTTACATAAGAGTTCCCTTTCACTGTAAGGGGGACTCTGATGTAAGAGGAAACTCTGAGAAGGCTGGGTTATAGTAACCTAACCTTAATGTCAATGAAGAAATTTGTAAAACTGTAATTTTAGGTACTTTTATTGCAGTGCAGTAAAAAAAATGTGGTTCTGCCAGTAAATTTCATGATTTTTGTCAGTAAATTCTCGTGCACGATTGTGTAGACAGGGCCCCAGTGCACTGTATTGCCCGGGGGCCTATAATTCTCTTAAGATGCCACTGCGGGAGGGGCAAACAAGGATGCTCTACAAGTGGTTGATATCCTCCTTATCAACCGATGATGTCATTAGTTGTTAGGAGGCCAACAAATAGAAGGTTGCAATGCTGCACATGGTGCATGAAAACCTGTGGCTTTCTGTAACTAAAAGGCAGCCTTGATCCACCCTTTGGCTTGTATATAGGCTAATCTAATTAGTATCATATATAGAAATGTGAGCAAATGTGGAGTTTTATTCAGATAAGCTTAATTTTATTAATATTTTATATATATATATATATTGAGTGAGGAAACTAGTATGGTATATCAAGATGTAAAAATAAATTGACCATCAATAGCAGCTCATTTACAAGGAAATATCACTTTTCTGAGCATCACATACAATGGTGTTCTTTCTCTGTAGACTGAAATAAGATAAACCCATTATTCATACTTCTATCATTATAAGTGGGTTTTGTTCTTTAATGTTTCCCTTACGAGAAATGCTTTTTATGGTGAAGTATATATTATTTTTACAGGCCAGAGATGTCATTCTTCAAAGCTAGTACATCTCTGTAATGAAACATGAGGATGTCACCAGGACTTATAAGATGGACTCGAAGCATGAGGATAACTGATTTGGATGTGAAAATGATCAGTTCAGTCAAAAGGTGACCTCCACTGCTTGTTGATGGACATCCTAGCCAGAAGGAGTGATGAAGAGCATGCCTACCCCTTGTATCAGCCAGGCAAAAGTACAAAAAGTTGCTGAAGTAAAGTGGAATGTGAATGGTACAGGCTCATCTTGCACACTGCATCACTGTACTTTGCACTACATTATTGATTAGGTCGATTTATGTAAAATAATATACTGATAGCATAAATAGGTCGCTAATACAGCACATGGTGGGGGCAACTGATTAACCAACTGCCATTCAATACAGCTACAGTATGTGTGCTATGAGTCTTAACTGATTATCTGACTGCTTGCTAAATGTGTTCTCTAGTTTTCCTGTTTAGTAGCTGAAAGTAGTTCCTCGACAAGCCTAACAAGGAACTCGTCGAGGAAAACGATGTGTCTCACCCGACGAGTTACTCGGTCGTGTGTACGAGGTCTAATACCATTTTAGTCTATTAAAATACGACTAAAACTAAAACAATTCAGATGACTAAAATACAAATAAAACTAAAATGGCATTTTAGTCAAAAGACTAAAATGGAACTAAAACTAAAATACCAAAAGACTAAGACTAGAACTAGATTGAAATTTGACGTCAAAATTAACACTGGTCTGTAGTAGACTTGTGTACAACGGAAAAATTTGTTTTGTTTAGTTTCTTTTGCGTCCTGTTGATTTGTAATCATTCGTAATTTTGCTAAACGTGATTTTTCGTGTTCAGACTAATTTGTATTTTCGCAAGCGTAATTTTTTGTTGAATCATAATGATTCGTATTAATGTAAGCCTTATTTTTTGTTGATTTATAATTCGTACTTTCGGTAGAGTACGTTGTTTTTCGTTGATTCGTAACTTTTTTTTGGTTCGTTGATTTGTAATTTTCCGTGTCTCTCTCACAATGGCGCTGCCTAACGTGCTTCGAATGGATTTGTACTTTTCTAAATACATTGCGGTTATTTGTAATGATTCGAAATCTCGTTTTTGACATTCGGCTATAGCCTCTGCCCCTGTATACCATTTTGAGAGGGAGTTCAGCACGGTGAGGGAGGAGCAGAGAGTGTTATTGTTGGATGTGTGGTTGGGATCACAACAAGTCGACTTGCTGTTGAATTAGGTCGCATTAACGCAACAACGAATTATGCTGAAGGCATTTGGGCATTCGCTATTTGCGATATAATTTATTTCAGATTCGGTTTTATTTGTAATTGCTTTGTTCGGAAATTCAAATGCTTCCGAGCCTCAGAAAGTTGCTAAATTCGTCCAAATTTCGATTCGTTACAAAACGTATTGCACAAGCCTAGTCTGAAGTGCATGTTCATATCTCAATACCATAAATAATAACATATTAGATTTTTCACTCCAGCAATATATGACGAGTTGGAAATTGTAGAGAAATGCTTAAATAATGCATTACAATTTAACTACACCTATTCGATTTTAGAAGACTAAAATGGGCCAAAAAAGCTTTTTTGTCTGTTGCAGCGTGATGAATGTGCTTACTCCATTATGAATGGTAATTTTACCAGAACGAGCGCTCCGGTCTCATAACTCGCTTCTGGGCATGCGCGGGTTTAAAACGTCGTTTTTGCCCACACGATCATTTTTTTTACAAAACGAAAAACGACATTTTAAAAAAGGACATAAAAAAATGCAGCATGTTCAAAAAAAAATTTGTAATTTTTCTAAAGCCGAAAAACGATGTGAAGCCCACACACGATCATTTTAAATGGCGTTTTAAAAAAACGTTGTTTTTTTTCATGCCGAAATATGATCGTGTGTAAGACTTATGCCGCGTATACACGATCATTTTTCAGCATGAAAAAAACGTTGTTTTTAAAAAACGTCATTTAAAATGATTGTGTGTGGGCTCCACATCATTTTTCAGGTTCTGAAAAAAGACAAAAAAAAATTCAGGTTGTAAAAAATGGGCTAAAATGACGTTAACCACTTCCATACAGGGCACTTACGCACCTTCCCGCCCAAGCCAATTTTCAGCTTTCAGCCATGTCGACAATGAATGACAATTGCGCGGTCATGCTACACTGTACCCAAACAAAATTGGTGTCCTTTTTCCCCCACAAATAGAGCTTTCTTTTGGTGGTATTTGATCACCTCTGCGATTTTTTTTTTGCGCAACAACTAAAAAAAGACTGAAAATGTTGAAAAAAAATAAAGTTTTTATTTTTTTCTGTTAATTTTTTTGTAAATAAGTAAGTTTTCTCTTTCAATTACGGGCACTGATATGGCGGCACTGATGGACACCGATGAGGTGGCACTGATGGGCACCGATAAGGTAGTACTGATGGGCACCGATGAGGTGGCACTGATAGGCGGCGCTGGTATGTGGCACTGATGGGCGCTGGTATGTGGCACTGATGGGCACTCATATGCGGCACTGATGGGCACTCATAGGTGGCACTGATGGGCACTCATATGGGTGGCACTGATGGGTACTTATGGGTGGCACTGATGGGTACTTATGGGTGCACAGATGGGCACTGATAGGTGGGCACTGGGCACGGATTGGCACTGTGGGGTGGCACTGATGGACACTGTGGGGTGGCACTGATGGACACTGAGGGGTGGCACTGATGGATCCATGTTGCCAATCAGTGCCCATTTGTGGGCACTGATTGGCATCTTTTTTTCTGTCTTTTTTTAAATATTTTTTTTACTATTTTTTATTTTTTTGCCCATTTTTTTTTTCAATTCCCTGGTGGTCCAGTGTGGTGATCTGAGGGGGGCTGCGCTGATAAACAATCAGCGCCAACCCCCCTGTCAGGAGAGCCGCCGATCGGCTCTCTTCTACTCGCGTCTGTCAGACGCGAGTGAGGAAGAGCCATCAACGGCTCTTCCTGTTTACATCGTGATCAGCCGTGATTGGACACGGCTGATCACGTGGTAAAGTGTCTCCGTGAGAGACACTTTACCTAGATCGGTGTTGCGGGGTGTCAGACTGACACCCCGCAACAACGATCACTGCGATGCGTGCCCCGGGGGGCGCGCTGCGGCTCAATATCCTGAGGACGTCATATGACGTCCAGTCAGGATTAGACAACCACTTTGCCGCCGTCAATCTGTCATTGGCGGGCGGCAAGTGGTTAAAAACCTGCGCATGCTCAGAAGCAAGTTATGAGACGGGAGCGCTCGTTTTGGTAAAACTACCATTCATAATGGAGTAAGCACATTCATCACGCTCTAACAGACAGAAAAGCGCGAATCGTTTTTTACTAACACAGAATCAGCTAAAGCAGCCCAAAGGCGAATAGAACATCCCCTTTATAGTACGTGTTGTACGTCACTGCGTTTTGCTAGATTGTTTTTTAAAAACGATGGTGTGTGGGCAACGTCGTTTTTTCATGATGAAGTTGGAACATGCTGAAAAACAATGTTTTTTTCATACTGAAAAATGATCGTGTGTACGCGGCATTAGACTAAAACTGAATCGAAATTTGCTGCCAAAATTAACACTGCAGCTAATACTATAAGTGGTTACAGCCAACAGTTTTTGTTGTTTTTTTGGGGGATAAAGGCTTTACATAAATATATAAAATGTAATTGTTGCAAGCACGCCTGTCAATGTTACATGGTTTTTCTCAATACTCTAACTGCTACATCTGCAGGACATCTTGTTCTGCTAAAAAAAAAAAAAAAACTTACTGGCAGGATCACCAGATGAAAATAAAGGAAAGAAAGCCTAAAACCAAAAACGAATGCAACCATCGTATCTAGGAATTAGTAAGCTACAATATAATAAATGTCTGCTTTTGGGTTTAGTATCACATTAAAGTATCTGTTTTCATGCCTCAATATTGTCCCAATAAAGGAAATTTGTATTTTATGAAGTCTAACGAGTCAAATTTTTGTGACGAGACTACTAAATAAAAGCCCTAGTTTGTTTTTTAAAATACGGTATATCTTAGAAGTACCGTGTAAACGTTTGAATACAACATACCCAAAACACTCACAACAAAAGAGAAACACAAGATCTGACAAATGGAATCACTTTTGCACTGCCATTATGTCCTTCACTGTGACAAAAATACTTGTGACACCTGAGATAATTTGCAGCCGTCACTTGCTGAGAATTTAATAATAACGTGCACTGATCCTCTATAAATTGGAAGCAAAGAGTGGACAGATGGCATGTATGCTTCTGTGGGCTTGGCACATAAATGATTATTTTCCAATATGACTGGTAATCCAGCAGAGTCACTCCAGTAAAGAGAAATATTGCACTGTTATTATAATGGATGGCACACTAGGGTGACATATGGTATATATGGCTGTCACCTACACACTACAGGCAGGTGTGCTACATACTGTAAACTACACAATCAGACAAGGCAACGTTCACTGGGTGTATCAATGTTCATATCCCATTTAGTGAAATTACAATTTTTTTTATATAAAGATATACTTTCTTAAATATAAATATATACTGTATTTTATAATGGTGGAATATACTGTAAAATATATAATTATAGATTTTATATACAAATATATAGATAGATACTGTAGAAAATAATTTTTTTTCATCAATTTATGCCAATATGTATTCTGCTACATATTTTTAGTAAAAAAAAATCCCAATAAGTGAATATTGATTGGTTTGCGCAAAAGTTATAGGGGATATTTTTATGGAATTTTTTATTTTTTACTAGTAATGGCAGTTATCAGCGACTTATAGAAGGACTGCAATATTGCAGCAGATAGTGTTACTAACTGACACTTTTGATACAGAGATCAGTGCTAAAAAATATGCACTGTCACTATACTAATGATAATGGCTGAGTCTCCAACCGCAGCTCCACTACTGCTGCTGGTTGCTACTAGTGTTCCCCTGCTATGGAGAATATCACAGGCACTCCTACCTCACTGTTCTCTCGCGACCGCTGTTGCAAACGCAGTGGTCCCTGAACTGGGGCTGTACGAGAGGCCTTCCTTGGCTCTACCAGAAAGGTACGTGACACAAAAATAGAACTAGGCAGACAGCAATACAGAATAAATCTTGTAGCAACTACTGTCTCCTTTAGCAACAACTTCTTCCAGCTTAACTCACAGTATCCCCCTGTAGATCTTCCAGCTTAACTCACAGTATCCCACTGTAGATCCTCAAGCTCAACTTACCATCTCTCACTAGAATTTTCGGACTCCCAGCTACCTGCTGGATTCCTCGAGGTTCACCCACAGCTAACCACTGTACTTATCTTCAAGCTTTACATACAACTACCCGCCATACTCTTTTAAGCTTTACTCACAGCTACCCGCTGTATTCCTAGATGAGTCTCCATTGAAGCTTTCCGACTTACTTCCCCATCCCCAGCTGGTGAAGTGTCTGCTCTGGTACTCCTTCAGAACTTCATCTCTTCCAAACTTGCCTCTGGTAAAAGGAGTGTTCTTCCCTCTGGAAATTGCTTCTCCTTTACCTCCGGCAACGAATAGGCTCTCCTCGGGCTGAGCCTCTAACACTCTTGGTTCTGCCTCAGGCTTCGAGCTTAAACTTAGCTGCTCCTGCTTTGCTGAACCCTGAATTACTGGATAGGCCTCACGTAAACCTAGCAGCCAGTAAAGGCCTCAGGCTTCAGGCCTAGGGGCCAGGAGCTGTTTAACACACATCCACCGAGGCTGAAGCCCCAGGCGGGAAGAACCCTGATCACCTGACACTTAAATAGCCTATCCCAGGATACACAGTGGCCAAAGAAACTCCTACTGATTGGCTGAGACAACTTATTTAACCATCACCTGAATTCATTGTAATCCATCATCCTGGTGCCAAAGGCAACAGTGCCATTGACAGAATAGAAAGACTACAAATTAAACTCAGACTTAGGACAGAAATCAGAGGATCAAAGACTACCAATTAGCCAGGCTAGTTACCACCTAGCACAACTAGATTTATTAGCAGCCCTGTTTAGGACCAGGGTGTTACACCAGTCAAATAGGTGTAAACCCTTCCTTCCTGATAGTATTGGCAGGCAGTTTTGAATTGATCATATCATATCTGTTTTTACACAGTAGTATATTGCTTATTTTGGAAGCCAATAGTCTTGCAGCATTTTGCCATCATTGGCTTTCTTCTCATCAAGAGTAATTTCCAATGCAGTATATTTTAATTAACTTCGCACAACTGTAATCTGATTTTCTCAAAAGTTATACATTAAGTGTATGAGTTGAAAGGTATGCCTATACAGAATATCCCAATGCCACACTGAGGGGTAGATAGGCTCGGAGTATGACCTTTTTGCCTTTCTTTCAATGACTGGAGCAGTTCTCTCCCAGATCAGTGTTCTTCCCTGTGTAACAAATGTGGATTACAATTTCTCTGCAGTGGGTATGCTTTACCTTGTATGCTGTGTTTGGTTTCCAAACCTTGAAGTTATTTTCCTGGCACATTTAAAATTCATTTTTTGTTAGGTAGAAGTTTCCTTTTAACATGCCTTGTTGTTCTGGATTAGGTACCCTCTCATAAATTCCGTGGGCTAAATTCAGATAGGTTAGCGGATCTTTAGATCCGCGTAACCTATCTGATTTACGTTACGCCGCCGCAATTTATTGAGGCAAGTGCTGTATTCAGAAAGCACTTACCTCAAAACTTGCGGCGGCGTATAGTAACTCCCCCGGCGGAATTCAAATTCCGCGGCTAGGGGGAGTATAGTATTTAAATTAGGCGCGTCCCTGCGCCGATTTAACTGCGCATGCGCCAACCGCAAATTTTCCCGGCGTGCATTGCTCCCAATTTTATCGCGAACGACTTACGCAAACAACGTAAAAATTCAAAACTCGGCGCGGGAACAACGGCCATACTTATCATAGGATATGCCTCACATAGCAGGGGTAACTATACGCCACATCGGCGTAAATGCTCATTAGCATATTCGATGCGTAAAAGACACGGAAGCGCCACCTAGCGGCCGGCCTGATTTACTAAAAGAATACATTTTTCACTAAGTTTATGTGCATTTTGAAGTTTTAATCATGTGCTGAGCAGGACTAGGTGATTGGAGAGCTACAGCTTCACTTTGCCAAGTTAAAATTTACCTCCATAGAACACATCCTCAATATGTTTGCTAATATCTTAAACGTGATGAAAAGATTTATAGAGTTGTCTCTTAAGAAAAACAAGCAATAGGTGTTAAGATTTTGGCTCATCATATTTGCTGGCTGATGCAGATGTTCATTACTTTTATTACCTATAAATTACTTGAATCTGTCGGTGTCTGCTTCAGTAAAAGCCCAATGTTTCTGCAACAGCTGGATGACATAGTAGTGCTTGCCAAGTTCCTATACAGTGATCAGATAGAGCTTTGAAGTTTATGTTTTCATGTATGATTTCATCCTAGGTGTCTTCAGCTCATTTAAATTGTATTTGTTATATAATATCTATATTTTAGTTTAGAATCAGAAGTTACAGAATATCTGTTCCCCAACCAGAGTATCACATGCAAAGAACACCAAGAAATTACAATTACAAAGCACTGTCTTCCTTTAACAAGTGTAACCATGAACACATTAAAAAGGGGCATATACAGTATGCTGCAGTCTATCAGCCATAACAGCCATTTTTGTTGTTGCAGCCTCACTCCCTTCTATTTTATTACCTGTTGATCGTACTAGTAGATGGGGTAGGGGTGCTGAGCAATTAAGTGTAGCACCTCTCCTGAAGGAGCTACTGGTTAAGATGTGTCCTCTGTTCTTAGCCTCATCCAACTGAATAGTCTCAGCCCCTCTGACATGCTAGGTTGAGAGAATACAAGCAAACACAATTGCATACCTCACAACATTTAAAAAATTCACTGCGGGACATTCTTTACATTTGTCAATTGACGTTGATGACCGGTGGGGGGTGCCGGGGGTCGGATCGGATTTGAGTTGATGAGCGGGGGGAGGTTGTCGCGTGTCGGATTCGAGTTGTTGAGCGGAAGGGGGGGTGCCGCTTGTCAAAGTTGTCTCTTACCTGGGCGTGTCTCCCATCACACCGGATATTGAGCGGGGGTGCCGCGGATCGGATCGGGTGCCGCTGATCACCTCATCTGTGCACAGCTGTGCATGTCTCCCCTCAGACCCCGTGCTCCTCCTTCTTGCACCCGTTCGCGGGACTGCGGGAGGATGCAGCCTGTGTGGGAAGTTTCCGCAGAATCCGTGCTGGTTGGGAGGTATGCAATTGGATTGATTTACTAAAACTGGAGGGTGCGAAATCTGGTGCAACTGTGCATGGTAGCCAATCAGCTTCTAACTTCAGCAAGTTCAATTAAGCTGTGACAATAAAACCTGCAAGATGATTGGTTTTCTGCACAGCTGCACCTGATTTTGCACTTCCCAGTTTTAGAAAATGAAACCCATTGAAACACGTGATCTATGCAAGGAACAGAAAAAAAAATTGTCAGGAAAGGAGGGGATGAGCATGCAGCCCCCACCTCCTGAACCATACAGGCCTCCGTGTCCTCAAAAGGGAAGAGTAACTTACAGGGGGGGGGGGGGCAACTAGCATAGCACTTTGCCCCAATGTTGATGACGTCAAGGGCCTCTTTCCCACAACCCTGGACCAGTGGTTGAGGGGCTCTGCTCACAGAGGCTTATCGTAATCTCAAAAGGCACTAAATACCATCTTCAAGCTACAGTATGGGGGTACATATAGGTAGATTCAGGTAGAGTTAGGCCGACTTATCAGTAGATAAGTCGACCTAACTCAGAATCTACACCGACTTATGTTTAAGCGTATGCTCAAACAGAGATACGCTTAAACATATCTAAGATACGACGGCTTGCGCCGTCCTATCTTAGATTGCAATATTTGGGATGGCCGCTAGGTGGCGCTTCCATTGCAGTCGGCGTAGAATATGTAAATGAGGAGATACGCCGATTCACGAAAGTATGCCCAGCCGACGCAGTACTTTTTGCGTAAGAGATAGGCCGCGTAAAGTAAGAGCTAGGCCCTAGTGGAATAGTAATGTTAAGTATGGCCGCCGTTCCCGCCGCAAAATTCAACATTTTTACGTCGTTTGCGTAAGTCGTCCGCGAATCGGGATTTACGTTGTTTACATCCACGTCGAAATCAATAGGCCCGTGCGGCGTACTTAGCCGCAATGCACACTGGGAAATGTAGGCGCCCGGCGCATGCGCAGTTTAAAAAAAATGTAAAAAACGTGAGGTCAAGCCTCATTAACATTAATCACGCCCCCCCCCCCAACACATTTGAATTAGGCGCCCTTACATCCGCCGATTTAGGCTACGCCGTCGTAACTTAGCAGGCAAGTACATTGAGAATCATGTACTTGCCTAGCTTACTTACGGCGGCGTAGCCTAAACACGCTAAGCTACGCCGCCGTAACTATAGGCTCTGCTACCTGAATCTACCTAATATTCCGTAAAGTGATCCAGGGGCTGTGATCTCTATGCATAAGTGCTTTCATACACAGTTAAGGAAAATGCTTTATTGAAGAGTGTTTAAGTTATTAAACATGTATACAGTAAACATTTTAAAGTTAAAGTGGTTGTAAAGGTTTTTTTTTACCTTCATGTTGTAACTTAGCTGGTGGTGGAGCCTAGCATGCAGAGGTAGGCTTCTCTTACACCTCTGGCTCAGGAGCCCTGTAAGGTAAAAGGAAGTGCCAGAGCACAGAATGAGCACAAGTTCCTGACTGGTCATCCATTGATGGATGCTGAAGAGTAGGCTGTGCATCCTGGAGCAACAGGAAGACAGACTGGAAGCTGTACTGGCAAGAAGACTGGAGCAGGGGACTGACACAGATCAGCAGGCTCGAATGCAGGAAAAGAATCTGTAAGCAGGGTCAGGTAATCAGGGCCAGCAACTAGCAGGCAGATCAAGTACATGCACCAGGCAGAAGAGTAGTCAGAGTTCAGGCCAGGATCAGTAACAGGAGGCAGATAGGCAAATGACCAGAAGGAACAGGAAGAGACTAAATCCACAGACAAGCCAGGACAGGATGTGATCAGGCATAGTGAGGAGCAGATCGATTCGATAGTAGATAGTAAACACAGGAACAGGTAACAGAAACTCAGGAAACATAGTAGACCAAATGGCAATGACTTAAGGTCATAGTGCATCTTGAGAAGTCTGCCTGTGAGCACTCATGCACCCGTTTGTGCACGCGCATGCACACCGACAAGTTAACCATAAACATAACATGAGCATAGACATTCACCTTTCCTGACACATGCATTCTATGTATGAAGGTATAAAAACCTTCTGAGTGCAGCATCACCCCCAAAACCTACCTGAGCACTATCTCAATCCGGCGATGTGCAAGAGAGCCTTGGTCTCTCCCTCCTCATTGGCTGAAACAGCAGCGGTAGCTATTGGCTCCTGTTATTTTCACAGCCAGTGAGCCAATTAGTAGTGAGTGGCCAAGCCACGCTCCATGTGTAAATTGTCTGCTTGCTATGGGGGCACTAGGCAGAAGGGAAGGGGCCTGGAATGTTGGTGGGGGACCCCAGAAGAGGAGAATCAGGGCTGCTTTGTGCAAAATCGCTGCACAGAGCAGTTAACTATAATGTTTTTTTTTTTTTTAAACAAACCTTTAATGTCACTTTAAAAAAAGACCTTAATACTAATTTAACACTAGTCAAGAACATCTAATAAAATACAAATGGTGATACATTTTAATCCTAACACTTTGTGGCCTAAAATAAGCCCCGCAGAATGAAAGCTGAGCTCTGTTTCTTTTTATCTTCATTTTGCGTAAAACTAAAGTATCCTCTCCCTCTCTCGCTCTACTATTTTTAGACAGGCATTAACAATGCTTTCTCGGATACATCTTAACTATGAAGCATGAAGGATCTGCCAGTCAATCTGCTTAAAGGTGATAGAGATTAACATTGCATTAAACTGGGAAGCTTATCTGACTGGCAAAAGGTGGTGAGTGCGGGTAATGGAAAAATTAACAAATGGGAAAGGGAAAAAAACTCAGTGGTAGCAAAGGTGATAATTATTCTGTGAGAAGTGAGTAATTGGGACATGAATTTCAGAATGTGAAATGTGGGTGATTTCCTTTAGTATTTTAACTCTTAAAACACTGTAATAGGCATCAATGTAAATATTAAACACTGCTACAAAAAGATAGGAAATGTTATTTAGAGGGTATGTCCAAGGTAACAATTGCCTTGGGCCCTCAAAAGGGCCAATTAACAGACTTGCAAGTATTGTAAGCTGAAATGGTGACAACACAGTGGGGTAGATTCAGATAGATTAGCGGATCTTTAGATCCGCGTAATCTATGTGATTTACAATCCGCCGGTCCAATTTTGCGAGGCTAGTGCATGATTCACCAAGCACTTACCTCGAAAATTGCACCGTCGGATCGTAACTCCCCCAGCGGAATTCAAATTCCGCGGCTAGGGGAAGTGTACAATTTAAATCAGGCGCGTTCCCGCGCCGATTTAATTGCGCATGCGTTGCCTGCGAAATTTGCCAGTGCGCATGCTCCAAATGACGTCGCTAGGACGTCAATGTTTTCGGCGGCTACGTAAATTCCGGCCATCCGTATTCCCGATCGACTTACGCAAACGACGTAAAAATTTGAATCTCGGCGAGGGAACGACGGCCATACTTAACATTAGCTACCCCTCATATAGCAGGGGTAACTATCCGCCGGAAAAAGCCGAACGCAAACGACGTAAAAAAAAAGCGACGGGCGGGTGTTTTGTCTTGAATCGGCGGTTCTCCTCATTTGCATATCCGACGCGTAAAAAACTGCGACGACACCTAGCGGCCGGCGGTAGATTGCAGCCTAAGATCCGACTGGTGAAAGTCACTTACACCAGTCGGATCTAAGGGAGATCTATGCGGAACTGATTCTTATGAATCAGTCGCATAGATCCGACCGTCGGATCAGGAGATCCGCCGTCGTATCCACTTGATGAATCTGGCCCAGTATATTTTTTTATATCAAGGAAGGGACGAGGTGGGGATGGGGGGACTGGCTTTGCCTCCTCCCACTTAGAAGTTACCTCCCCAATGTTAAAGACACGCGACCTGGTCTGGCTCAGGAAGGGGGGGTGCATACACTCTATTTCCTTGTCACCTGTAGATAGGTGGTGGACTGCAGTATGCCGGGAAACAACTGATGTGAGGCTAATTTCATCAAGCCAGTTGTGTGCATCATCCCAGGCGCAGGTTTCACATTTTAGACTTTGGTGCCTCCAGATTTTACTTCCCTTAAACACTTCCACACAGGGCATTTTCACCCCCTTCCTGCCCAAGCCAATTTTCAGCTTTCAGCGCTGTAACATTTTGAATGACAATTGCGCGGTCATGCAACACTGTACCCAAATGACATTTTTATATTTTTTTCCCCCACAAATAGAGCTTTCTTTTCGTGATATGTGATCACCTCTGCAGTTTTTATTTTTTGCGTTATAAACAAAAAAAAGTTTGAAAAAAACACAATATTTTTTACTTTTTGCTATTATAAATATCCCAAATTTAAAAAAATGAAACAAAATATGTTGTCCTCAGTTTAGGCCGATATGTATTCTTCTACATATTTTTGGTAAAAAAAAACTGCAATAAGCGTATATTGATTGGTTTGCGCAAAAGTTATAACACCTGCAAAATAGGTTATTGATTTATGGCATTTGCATTATTATATTTTATATCTACAGTGATTTTTATCATTAAAGTGACATTGCGGTGGACACTTTTGACAATATTTTGGGACCATTGACATTTATACAGCGAACAGTGCTATAAATATGCACTGATTACTGTATAAATGTTACTGGCAGGGAAGGAGTTAACACTAGGGGCGATCAAGGGGTTAAATGTGTTACCTAGGGAGTGATTCTAACTGTAGGGGTATTGGACTGATTAGGAGAGAAGACCGATCAGTGTTTCTACATACTAGGAACACATGATCTGTCTCCTTTCTCCTGACAGGACGTGGATCTGTGTGTTCACACATACAGATCCACGTTCCTGCTCTGTCACGAGCAATCACAGGTGCCCAGCAGACATCGCGACCACCGGGCATGTGCTTTGGCTCCTCGGTGACGCAGCGGGAAGCCGCAGACATCATATGACGTCCACCCAGGATGGGAGATCCCATCTGCAGACGTTATATGACAATGAGCAGGTATTGAAATGGTTAAAGGGTGCAGTGACTGAAAAAAAAATCTGTCCCTTTATGGGCTCCATCTTGGGCATAGGGAATATCCTGCAGCATATGTAGTTTTATTGCTATAACTGCTTAGTTTTATTTAATTTAATTTCTCTTTCTATTTATTTTTTACAATTTCTACAATTTAAACAACATTCAGTTAACCCTGTGTGGCAATTTTTGCAGAATGGCAGTGTTCCGGATTTATCCGGGAGCAGACTATAGTAATCTGACTTTGCAGACTTGCCTCCTGTTGTTCCATGCTGCTCCTGTATCCCCCTAGTGCTGGGCTTGGGTTTACTTACATCACATTTCTGAGCCTAGACAAAACCATTGTGGGAACTATTGTTTTCTGAGCAGGCATTGCTGATCTGCAGAACTGACTAATGGACTACACCTTCCAGCAAGCCATCCGCTCAAGGGGGAAATTGTGGGAGAGACTATAAAGGGATCTGCTGACCAGGCCTACGTTCGCTTGCTTTCTGAAATCCATTGTGTGAGCACCATCTCGCCGCTGTGTGAGTAGACTGGCGGCCTATCACGTGGTACACAGCCTACAGCTCCAGCCCCAGAGGGTCAGGACGTCGCCTGCTTCTAGAAGGACACTCTGCAGCAACGCTGAATGCTACAGAGCTGGTCAGTTTACTAAGTCAGCAGACTGATCGCCATCTCTGTCCATTTGCAGCAAGGAGAATCTTGTGATCATCCTCCAGGAGAGGAGGCTGCTAAAAAGCTATCCGGATTGGTGAGAGGGCATGTGCCCACAGATCCGATTACCAGTCAGTAATACTACACTCTGAACACTGTGCACAGACAACATTTACCTGGATTACATAGAGGATTGCTAAAAGTCAGAACCAGTTATTTTGCCTTGTTCATCATCACTTTGCCACATTAAGGAATTCTTGTTCTATGAGCTTCAACTGCTGGTAAAGACAGTGCAAGGCCTTAGAACATTGCTGTTTATTACTCCTAAAGGGGACATGTCACCTGTATCTATGGTACATTATCTCTCATTAGGGTCAAAGGTATTATAGCCCGGCCTGGGGTTTCTCTTTTAGCAGAAATATTCCCTATATCTACCCATAGTTTCCCCAAGGGATTCATTTTTTACTGTGTATATTGTAATCATTCACTTGTCATTACTAACTGTTATTTGACAACATGACCTAATTTAGAGTGTGAGAGGGCCTGGAGAATTCACAGGGTCATGGTTGCACAGGAGAACATGCAATACCAAGCAACCCCCTAGGGGGCAGTGCTACATGGGTTTAACCTGTTTACTAGAGGATGGTTTTTGCTGGAGGGGTGACAAACTGAGGTATAATGTAGTGGCATTCTATGTTGCTGAAGAGATTTCCCAATTGCTGGTCTGGGTAGCTTGATCAGGAACCTCTCCCAGTGCTGATAACTCTTCCTGATAAACAGGATCTCTGTCCCTCACCTAGCCACTTGCTACGGGTTCATCCAAATGGTGCAGGCACCCTAATTTATGGAGTACAACACCAAGATAGCTGCAAGAGGTCATCAGAATTTGCAGCATCCAATCAGACAACTGCAACCTCTGCAACAACCACAGAATCTTTCAAGGAACAATTTTCCTCTAAAGATTTAGCTTCATCTGTTTAGTAGCACAGTGTCATCTACAGGATGGAGGCCAAATTGCACCTGCCTACATGTAGAGTAAAATTTTGGGAATCTGGCACCCTCTTCGGAATGGGGGGGGGGGGGGGAACCAGCTTCCCCTAGGGGAATGAGTACAGAGTACATAGTACTCCTTTTTGGTCCTTTCCCAAAAAAGTGTAAAAAGTTATTAAAAATATGCCCACTGTGAAAAAGTCCTTTATTTAAAAATAAATAAAAATAAACACTGTCCCTCAATGTACAACGTAAATCCAACATCAATGGTGTCATCCAGCAATGATGACTTGCTGCACGATGATGCTGACCCACTTCAATGGTGACCCAACTCCTGACAAATCCCTGGCCAATTTCTGTATGTCAACAAACTGACTTAGGTGACTGTCATTGACCATATATGGCAGATCCATGGTTGCTGTTTGTATACAAAACTTGTCAGTTTTGAAGGACTACATTGTACTATTCCCTAACTTCACATGCTACTTTATGGCATTCCCAAAGCATGCTATTGTAAAGATTTGTGCATTTTCAATTTTGCCCTTTAAGCCACAGTAAAAGACCCTATGCCGAATGTTTTTTTTGTAACTTTTTTGCATTGGCCTTAATATTAGTCTTAAAAAGGGCAGTAAAAATTGATACGATTTTTCTCCGAAAGGTTTTAATGAGGTTCAACAAAATGTTTGGGGTTTGCCGAATTCCTGCTGGGTTCCCTGAACCTCCCGTAAGCCGATCTTTGCCCAGGTTGCTCATTCCTAGTTGTTAGCATGTGGCTTTCTGTGCCAGGAGTGTCCAATTTTTTTCATTTTTTCCTGCCTAACTTTCCAATACCTTAATAAAATAATTGCCCAGGGGGGAAATAGTGGGCCAAATCTTCAAAGGAGATACGCAGGCGGAACTGCTGTTCAGCCTGCGTATCCCTGTGGCTATCTTTGGAAACGATCCTCAGAAGGATTTTTCCAAAGATAGTCAGAAGATCCGACATCTGTAATAGACTTACACTGTCGGATCTTAGGATGCAGTACCGCATCCGCCGCTGGGGGCATTTTGAGTCGAAATGCCGCTTTGCGTATGCAAATGAGTACTTAGGCAGATCCACAAAGCTTTTTAGCTTTGTGTTTTCTGCGTAAGTTACGTTTTGCATGCGTAAAATTAGGGATGCTTTTACAAGGCCTAAACTGTTTAGACCTTGTAAAAACAGACCTTTTTTTCGATCGCCGCGTTTTTTTTTTAAATTTCAAATTTTTTTTCCCGGCGCGTATTTTTTTTTTTACCCGACGCAACTTTATTGTCCCGTCACGATCCACAAAGCGCGGCGTAAAGTACGTTCGCGCGATGCACGTCGGGAAAAATGATGTCACACGCATGCGCCGAACGTCCGGCGCGGGAGCGCGCCTCATTTGAATAGGAATCGCCCCCTCGATCAGATGACCGCCTTGCGACGGAGGCACTTAAGTTACACGGCGTGTAATTTCTAGGTAAGTGCTTTGTGGATCGGGCACTTAGGTAGAAATTTAACGCCTGTGTAACTTAACTGCTGAAAGTTAAGTTAGGCAGCTTTTTTGAGGATTTGGCCCAGTGTGTATACATAAAGGCCCAGATTCACATACAGCGGCGCATAGTTATGCCGGCGTAGCGTATCGAATATACGCTACGCCGACGTAGCGCAGAGCGGCGAGCACAGTATTCACAAAGCACTTGCTCCCAAATGTACGCTGGGGGTACACTCCCTTGGCGTAACTCATCGTAAGTGGCAGTGGGCGTGAGCCATGCTAATGAGGTGTGACCCCATGTAAATGATGGACTGAGCGTCATAAAGATACGATTAACGTACGGCGCATGCACCGTTCCGTGGACGCACCCCAGTGCGCATGCTCAGAATCACGTCGAAACAACTGCCTAAGTTACGTTGAATCACTGCCTACGACTTGAATGTAACCTACGCCCAGCCCTATTCACGTACTACTACGTAAACGATGTAAAATACGACGGCTGTTCCCTGGTCCATACCTTTACATGAGTTGCGCCTCATAGATGGGGAATAACTTTACGTCGGGCGTACGACCTACGTAAACTGCGTATATTAATGCGCCGGGCGCAAGTACGTTCGTGAATCGGCGTATCTCACTCATTTGCATATTCGAATCGTAAATCAATGGGAGCGCCCCTTGCGGCCAGCGTAAATATGCGCCCACGATACAACGGCGTAGGAAACTTACGTCGGTCTGATGAAGCCTAGTTTCAGGCGTATCTTGCTTTTAGAGTCAGACGCATAGATACGACGGCGCATATGTGCACTTACGCGGCGTATCTCGAGATACGTCGGCGTAAGTGCTATGTGAATCCGGGCCAAATACTTTATTTTCGTCCAAATAATGTATTGTTAGTCCTAGTGAAGTGAATTTTTTCAGTGACGCCTCACCAGAAATAAATCTAATGAAAACGACAGATTTAAAATTGACGTTGCATCAACATGTTAAAGCTTATATGACATTTAAGTGGTTGAGTTTACATCTACTTGACAGCTTTGAATATAAGGTTGTGGAATGACTGAGAGAAAGGTGATAATAGAACGTGATTGGTGGTAACTGTGACTTCTCAGTTGGTTTTAGCACTTTTTCTTGTACTCAGTTTTTGTCTGTAACTTGTTATGTTTGCCCTTCAGCATCACAGACCAAGTGACTCCATCTCAAGGCAGGTAGTTTCAACAACCTAACTTTCCAGACGTGCCATGGTGTCATGCATAATGATATGTGCATAGACCTTAGAGGCACAAGCGCATGGTTGTAAGGACCACAATCATATCAAACATTGGTTGCATGTGAAAGAGCAAATAATAGTTTTGGTAATTAATTAATAATAGCATTCAGAGCTATATAGGTCATACAATCTGCTCCAATGCAAAAACGTAAGTGTTTACATGACTTTGCTAGGCAGCCTATTGTTCTGTGTGAGCTGATCTTTCTGTCTAAATAAGACAGAAAAATGTCAGTCAGCTGTATTTCATGGGGCTGCTGTACTGGATATCAACTGTATAATTTTAAACATCTCTCCAACCCCAAAAATCTCAGTGTTGCTGGCATAGGTGTGCGCAGCCTATGGCATTAGGGTGTGCACCCCAAAGCCCAAACACACACTACCGATCGCTCAAGGTGTTCATTCAGATAGGGAAGGGGCCAATAAATTACATATTTACTGGCCCCTTCCCCACTTCTAAAACATCCCAGCAGCAACAGCCGATAGGAGAGGAGGGAAGCTGGCAGCACTGCGGGGGAAAGATGGGAGCGAGGGCAGTAGAGGGAATCTGTGCTGCACAGGGTGATTAGGGTGTGCCTGGGCACACCTGGCACACCCTGTGCGCACGCCTATGGTTGCTGGTAAGTCAATTGATCCTAGTATGTGTGTGTGTTTATTCATGTGATGATAGGGACCCTAGATTGTAAGCTCCTTGCGAGCAGGGATGGATGTCAATGTGTAGGCAGGGACAGGCATTCTTCTGTCCTGTAGGTAATGATGCTACATGGGAAAGAGAGACTGTTAGGGGAAGCTGTCTAGAGACTCCATTAGGCCCCTTTAGGGAAAGTATCTGACTTAATACTGAATTCCCGCAAGAGTTCAGGAGGCCATTATAACCTCCCTAGCGGTAATATTGAGTGTGGCTCAGGGTTAAATTTCAGTACCATTAGCGGTAACCCAGAGCCGGGATTGCATCTCAAGATCCTCGTCCAGGTTACTTACCTTGTCCCCAGAATCCTGCGACGTCCCCCTGCTGTGTCCGTGGGCTGTGTCCTCCGCCCAATGTTCTGTGTTCTGGACTCCGTTCCCTACGAGCGTCACAAAGCATGGGGGCAGAGCCCGGTGGCAAATTCAAAAAGTGAAAAAAAAATAACACATACAGTACACTGTAATCTTACAGATTACATTACTGCATCAAATTATTTCACCTCTCTTTTGTCCCTAGTGCTTTGTTCAGTGCCCTGCATGCACTTTTATATTATATATATTTTTCTTTCTGTATGGAAACTTGAGATTGTCCATGGCAATTAGAGGTTTGAATCAGGTGTGAGGAGGCGACACTGTGCCCGGTGATCTTTGATTTCTCACATGTTGTTCAAGTAGATCTCCACTTCTTTAAGGTTACCTACCCCTGGGCAGGGATGGACTGGCCATTGGGACTACAGGGAGTTTCCGGTGGGCCGATGGCTCAGTGGGCCGGCTTCAGTGACAGCAGACTGCCGCCCCCCTCCGCTCCTCTGTCTCTCCCTTCCCGCAGCGCTCACCTGGAGGACCAGAGGAGCAGGGGGGATGACAGAGGAGCACGGGGGAGGGGACAGACAGCTAACTCAACAGCTATGGCCTGGGAGTTTCTCACTTCTGCCTAATCTTGTCCCATAAGGCGGGGCACCAAACTCATTCTTTGCCCCAGGTGAAATAATGTCTAGCTTCCCCACTGGTACTGCCTATAAGAGTACCAGCCGTTCTACTCTAATTAAGTACAACGGCTAGTGACTAGTGAAGGGGGAGAGGGGGCTTCGGTGGCCGGGGGGCAGGGACGGGAGTTGTCCGGACGCCATGGGAGAGACCTGTCAAAGTGGGCCAGTCTGGATGAAGTCCAGGGCCAAATTTTTGTCCCAGTCCAGCCCTGCCCCTGGGTTAGGGTAAGGAAACTGCTGGTTAAAGACAGTGCTTAGTGCAGGAAAATGTTCCTAGTGAGTAGGGATGGAGACAGGGACACAGTCTGCTGCTAAAAACCTTTTGAGGATCCCTTTTCAAGGGGCCAGTGCAGCATGATTAAATATAGTCACCCCCTCCAACAGAGGCCGCCCTCTGGTATTCTATTGCAAACCATCCTAGAGTGGGCAATGTTAATACTGTGTTGTTCACCAGTGTGCCATAATGTTCATCTACTGTAATTACAACAACTTTGAACTTTTACTTTAAACGCCAAGTGCCAAGACTGTGTGTGTGCTTGCTCCCAAGCGGTACCTTGTTTGAGGCCCTGCTTACAAATGTGCAGTATGTAAACCACTGCGTATATTGTCAAGGCTATTTAAATACATTTATATATTTATTACACAAACCTTTTTTTATCGGGAGCTATTTAAGAAAATTCCTAAACCCTTTACAGTAGAAAGAAATACCAAGGCACAGATTACTTAGATTAGATCTCCCTTCCTTATTTATTCAATCAATCAATCACATGTGCACTTTAAGCATTTAAATGTTAGCAAGCTTTGTTTCTTGTACTCCAGTGAACAAAGGGTTACTGCAAATACCGTTGAGGAATATAGATCATATAGAATATATAGAATATAGAACATCCAGTGCAACATAAAAACTGAGATCTCTCTCATTGCCCTTCTTAACATCATTTATGGATGGATGCTTTAATTATGCCTGTGGGACACCATTAGTAAAGTTGATGATTTTTCCATCACATAATTTTTCCCTCATTAGTATAAACCAGTGTTTAACATTTGATGTGTTATTGACAAACTTGTCTAATATCATTCATTGACTCCAAATACGCAACTTTATTTAATGAGTAAATACGTCTTGTAATAAACACATGAAATACAACAGCTACAGTGCTTGGCGTATATATGATTAGCATTGTCCAAGATGGTATGTTAACTGAGCTAGAGTTATGATCCATGAACAGAAGGAAATCCAAGAAATGCAATAATGAACAGAAAAAATCCAAAACATTCTACCTCAATATTCAAGCCCCTAGGAAAGAGATATTTTAATAGAAAAATCCAACGAGTTTCTCTTTGGGATAAATCTCGTACTCTATTTGAACCCCTCCAAGAGGGGAACACACAGTCAATCCCACAAAATTGTAATAACATGGGCTCTTGATTGTGGTTTTCTTTAAAGTGTAGGGAGACACTATGATATTTGAACCCCTTTTTTATATTAGCTAGGTGCTCAGCTACTCGCATTTTTAAAAGTTGTTTTGTCCTCCCTAGAGAAAATAATCCACAAGGGCACCATTGTAGATACACTACATGTGATGAATGTCATGTAACAAACTCATTTATTTTAAATGTTTCCTGATCAAGATTCATAATCCTAGACACACCTCTGTTACTCACTTTGACAGTTCTGCAGCAAATACATTTCCTACTGTACAATAGTAAAATCCATTGAGATCAATTTTTAATTGTCTAGGTGGATCCAAGATTTATTTATTTTTTTTCCAAGAAAAAATTCAAGAAATTCACTGATGAACAGAAGAAAATCCAAGAAATTCAATGATGAACAGAAGAAAATCCAAGAAATTCAATGATGAACAGAAGAAAATCCAATAAATTCAATAATTAACAGCAGGAAATCCTTTTTTTTTTTTCTTTTTTTTTTCTACTTATTATTTTGTTTATATAATCCGTTCCCCCTTTTTTTTTTTTTTTTTCTTCTTTTCTTTTTTTTTTTTCTTCCCCTTTTTTTTTCCTTTTTTTTCTTCCTTTTTTTTTTTCCTTCCTTCTTAGAGGGTGTTGAATCATATGTAGGAAGTACCGATTTCAACAACAAAAAAAAGAAAAAGAAGTGTTGTCCACGTGACAAAAAAAAAAAAAAAAAAAAAAACATAGCCCCTTCCCCTCCCTCCCCTTCAGATCTCCCCCCCTCCCCCCAAACCTACCCCCCACCTTGATCATCCCACGACTCCACTGGTGAATTCCTTCCCTTAATTGCAACTGCGTTCCTATTCCACTCTTAAGTTTTCTGCAAAACTCCAAGATTTTTTAAATTCGGACCAAGATGCCCACATATCCTTTTCCCCTACCTTGTTCATATCATCACCATATTTTAATTTCTCCCTCCTATAAGTATCCTCGACGGAATCGATCCACTCCCAGATTTGCGGACTTTCCATGTCTCTCCATTTTAGGGGAATCAATCGTTTCGTTGCATTCAGCAAATGCGGGGTCAGTGAACCCTTATATTCTTTTACTGGCTCCTCCCCCCCATGAAAGAGAACTACCCATGGGTTGTCTTCTACTTCTTTTTTAGTTATTACTTTTATCAGGGCCCGAATTTTTTTCCAATATGTTTTAATTTTTGGGCAGTCCCACCAAAGGTGGGCCATCGTTCCTCTCGCCGCACAACCTCTCCAGCAATGCTCTGACTCTCCTACTCTATATTTAGCAATTTTGTCTGGGGTGGCGTACCACCTCGTCAGACATTTGAAGTTCATCTCGGCGGTTCTTACATCAACCGCCGAGGTGTGCGTCAAATTAAGGATTCTTCCTATAGTTGTTTTCCCCCTTGGGACGCCCAAATCTCTTTCCCAATTTTGGATGTATTTTAGCGTATCCGACTGTTCCGTTTTCTGCAGATATTTATAGATTTTAGATATGTTTCCTTTTGAGCTTTTGGTACTACACAATTGTTCCAATATAGTGTACTCCTCTCGTGACCGCAAAGGGTGTGGGAGGCGCTTGACGAATGACACCAACTGCAAGTATCTCCACTCGTCGAGCGCCCTGATTTCCGTCCTAACTTTAATGTCGTGAAGTGTCATAATTTTACCCTCTCGTGTTATATCTTTTAACTGTGTTCTATTTTTAATCCAATTTCCACCTACCTCTTTTATCCCTGGTGTAAAATATTCGTTTTCTTTTAAATCTATAAGGGGTGAGTTAAATTCTGTTTTTAGTTGTTTGTGTAATCTATCCCAGATCCTCAATGCATTGTGTGTGATTGTATGTGCTGACGTGTGTAAAGATCTGTATTGTGGTGGGTTCCAGATTAATCTCCCTAACTGTGCCCTCGCTAATGTGCATTCAATCCCTATCCATCTTTTATCCTGTGACTCTTTAGCCCATTCTATGACCCGTGACAGAACCGAGGCGTAATAATACAATCTAATGTCGGGTACAGCTAATCCACCCTTATTCTTGGCCCGTTTTAAAATTTGGGCAGCCACCCTGTGTTTTTTATTATTCCAAATGTAGTTCATTATGAGGGAGTTAATTATTTTAATGTATGACGGTGGCAGGTAAATTGGGACCATTTGAAATTTATATATTATTTTAGGGATGAGGACCATTTTTACTACATTTATCCTCCCAAACCACGAGATTGGTCTATTGTATATGTTTCTAATTTCTCTTTTTATTTCGTTAAGCAGGGGGATAAAATTTATTCTATATATTTTCTTGCATGTATTAGCCAGTTTTATGCCTAGGTATTTTATCTCTCTTCGCCATGTGAAATTATATTTCTTCCGCAGGTATTGTTCTTCCTCTTTATGGATGTTAATGTTCAAGATCTCCGTCTTTTCTGTATTCATTTTAAAGTTTGATACCTCACCATATTGTTTTAACCACTTTCCCACCGGAACATTTGTCAGCCTTAAGACCAGAGGTGTTTTTACAATTTTCCACTGCGCTGCTTTAACTGGTAATTGCGCGGCCATACAATGTTGTACCCAAACAAAATTTGCGTCCTTTTTTTCCCACAAATAGAGCTTTCTTTTGATGGTATTTGATTGCCTCTGCGATTTTTAATGTTTGCGATATAAACGGAAAAAGAGCGAAAATTTTGAGAAAAAATGATATTTTCTACTTTTTGTTATAAGAAAAATCGAACAAACTCAATTTTAGTCATACATTTTGGCCAAAATGTATTCAGCCACATGTCTTTAGTAAAAAAAATGCCAATAAGCGTATATTTATTGGTTTGCGCAAAAGTTATAGCATCTACAAACTAGGGTACATTTTCTGGAATTTACACAGCTTTTATTTTATGACTGCCTATCTCAATTCTTGAGGTGCTAAAATAGCAGGGAAGTACAAAACCCCCCCAAATGACCCCATTTTGGAAAGTAGACACCCCAAGGAACCTGCTGAAAGGCATGTTGAGTCCATTGAATATTTTTTTTTTTTGTAACAAGTGATTGAATAATGACAAAAAAAAAAAAAAAAAAAGAAATTACAAAAAGTTGTCACTAAATGATATATTGCTCACACATGCCATAGTTATATGTGGAATTGCACCCCAAAATACATTCTCCTGCTTCTCCTGAGTACGGGGATACCACATGTGTGAGACTTTTTGGGAGCCCAACCACGTACGGGGCCCCGAAAATCAAGCACCGCCTTCAGGATTTCTAAGGGCGCAAATTTTTGATTTCACTTCTCACTACCTAAGACAGTTTTGAAGGCCATAAAATGCCCAAATAGCACAAAATCCCCCCAAATGACCCCATTTTGGAAAGTAGACACCCCAAGGAATCTGCTGAGGGGCATATTGAGCCCACTGAATATTTTTTTTTTTGTACCAAGTGATTGAATAATGACAAAAAAAAAAAAAGAAAAAAGAAATTACAAAAAGTTGTAACTAAATGATATATTGCTCATACATGCCATGGTTATATGTGGAATTGCACCCCAAAATACATTCTGCTGCTTCTCCTGAGTACGGGGATACCACATGTGTGGGACTTTTTGCGAGTCTAGCCGCGTACGGGACCCCGAAAACCAAGCATCGCCTTCAGGATTTCTAATGGCGCAATTTTTTTATTTCACTCCTCACTACCTATCACAGTTTTGAAGGCCATAAAATGCCCAAATAGCACAAACCCCCCCCAAATGACCCCATTTTGGAAAGTAGACACCCCAGGCTATTTGCTGAGAGGCATGTTGAGTCCATGGAATATTTAATATTTTGCCACAAGTTGCGGGAATATGACAATTTTTTTTTTTTTTGCACAAAGTTGTCACTAAATGATATATTGCTCACACATGCCATGGGCATATGTGGAATTACACCCCAAAATACATTCTGCAGCTTCTCCTGAGTACGGGGATACCACATGTGTGGGACTTTTTGGGAGCCTAGCCGCGTACGGGACCCCGAAAACCAAGCACGGCCTTCAGGATTTCTAAGGGCATACATTTTTGATTTCACTCCTCACTACCGATCACTACCTATCACAGTATTGAAGGCCATAAAAGGCCAAGATGGCACACAACCCCCCCAAATGACCCCATTTTGGAAAGTAGACACCCCAAGCTATTTTCTGAGAGGCATTTTGAGTTCATGGAATATTTTATATCTTGCCACCAGTTGCTGGAATATGACAAACTTTTTTTTTTTTTTTTTTTGCACAAAGTTGTCACTAAATGATATATTGCTCACACATGCCATGGTTATATGTGGAATTGCACCCCAAAATACATTCTGCTGCTTCTCCTGAGTACGGGGATACCACATGTGTGGGACTTTTCGGGAGCCTAGCCGCGTACGGGGCCCCGAAAACCAAGCACCGCCTTCAGGATTTCTAAGGGCGCAAATTTTTGATTTCACTCCTCGCTGCCTATCACAGTTTCGGAGGCCATGGAATTCCCAGATGGCACACAACCCCCCCAAATGACCCCATTTTGGAAAGTAGACACCCCAAGCTATTTGCTGAGAGGCATGGTGAGTATTTTACAGCGCTCATTTATTTTTGAAAATGAAGAAAGATATATATATTTTTTTTTTTTTTCTTTTTTCAATTTTCAAATCTTTGTGACAAAAAGCAAGATCTGCAAAATACTCAACATACCTCTCAGCAAATAGCTTGGGGTGTCTACTTTCCAAAATGGGGTCATTTGGGGGGGTTTTGTGCCATCTGGGCATTCCATGGCATCCGAAACTGTGATAGGTAGTGAGGAGTGAAATCAAAAATTTACACCCTTAGAAAGCCTGAAGGTGGTGATTGGTTTTTGGGGTCCCGTACGCGGCTAGGCTCCCAAAAAGTCTCACACATGTGGTATCCCCGTACTCAGGAGAAGCAGCAGAATGTATTTTGGGGTGTAATTCCACATATGCACATGGCATGTTTGAGCAATATATCATTTAGTGACAACTTTGTGCAAAAAAAATAAAATAAAATAATAATAATTCTCTTTCCTACAACTTGTGTCAAAATATAAAATATTCCATGGACTCGAGATGCCTCTCAGCAAATAGCTTGGGGTGTCTACTTTCCAAAATGGGGTCATTTGGGGGGGTTTTGAACTGTCCTGGCATTTTATGAACAACATTTAGAAGCTTATGTCACACATTACCCACTCTTCTAACCACTTGAAGAAAAAGCCCTTTCTGACACTGTTTGTTTACATAAAAACATATTATTTTTTTGCAAGAAAGTTAAGTTGAACCCCCAAACATTATATATTATTTTAAAGCAAAGGCCCTACAGATTAAAATGGTGGGTGTTGCATTTTTTTTTACCACGCAGTATTTGCGCAGCGATTTTTCAAATGCATTTTTTTGGGCAAAAATACATATTTTTTTATTTTAATGCACTAAAACACACTATATTGCCCAAATGTTTGATGAAATAAAAAAGATGATCTTAGGCCGAGTACATAGATACCAAACACGACATGCTTTAAAATTGCGCACAAATGCGCAGTGGCGACAGACTACATACATTTTTAAAAGCCTTTAAAAGCCTCTACGGGTTACCACATTAGATTTACAGAGGAGGTCTACTGCTAAAATTACTGCCCTCGATCTGACCTTCGCGGTGATACCTCACATGCATGGTACAATTGCTGTTTACATATGACGCCAAACCGACGCTTGCGTTCGCCTTTGCGCAAGAGCAGGGGGGGACAGGGGTGCTTTTTTTTTATTTTTATTTTTTTATTATTATTTAATTTGCTTTTTTAATTTTATTTTAAACTGTTCCTTACTTTTTTTTATTATTTTTATAATTTTTATTGCCATCTTAGGGCATGTAAATATCCCCTATGATAGCAATAGTTAGTGACAGGTACTCTTTTTTGAAAAAATTGGGGTCTATTAGACCCTAGATCTCTCCTCTGCCCTTAAAGCATCTGACCACACCAAGATCGGTGTGATAAAATGTTTTCCCACTTTCCCAATGGCGCAGTTTATATCCGGGGAGGGGACATACCCTCCCACTGCTTGTAAAAGCAGTTTAGAGGCTAATTAGCCGCTAGGACTGCTTTTACATGAAAGCCGACCGCTGGCTGAAAAGAATGATACCAAGATGATGCCTAAACCCGCAGGCATCATTCTGGTATAACCATTCAAAGTCCAGCAACATACCAGTACGTTGATGGTTCTTGTTGGACATGTATTGTAATCTTTTTTTTTTTCATGCAGCCTGTTGGCTGAACGAAAAAAAGATTGATCGGTGGGTATGCCCACCATTAGAATACCTCCCTTCATCCACCCACTTCTAATGATGGGCATACATGCACCATTTATATATGCCAAAGCATGGGGGCATCCTCCCGCAAAAAAGTTATGCCGCTCACACACGTATGTACGCCGCATAAAAAGTTATGGCGCATACACACGGTCGGACTTTTCCACGGGCAAGCTTCCGACGGAATTTCGACCGTATGTACGCGGCATTAGGAGCAAAATCGCTCCTCCGCCCCTAATGCCCCCATGCTTCGGCATATATGCTCTTTTTTTAACTGTGGTGGTGAAATCACCTCCCACAGTGTTGGAGTCGCGGCTTTATGTATCGTGGGAGCAAACGCTGTTGCTGTCACGCTAAATAAATCCGCGCTGCAACTGAATGGCGTACCTGCTAAGCAAATGATGGTTAACATTATAACAAAGTAACATTACATTTTAACAGTAAGATCTTACCATACCATACCTGCAAAGCAAATATCAAAAACAAAACAAAACATTTTTTAACGCAACCTGTGCCTAAAAAATATATATGCCGAAGCATGGGGGCATCCTCCCGCAAAAAAAGTTATGCCGCGTACACACGGTCGAACTTTTCCACGGGCAAGCCTCCGTCGGAATTTCGACCGTATGTACGCGGCATTAGGAGCAAAATCGCTCCTCCGCCCCTAATGCCCCCATGCTTCGGCATATATGCTCTTTTTTTAACTGTGGTGGTGAAATCACCTCCTACAGCGTTGGAGTCGCGGCTTTATATATCGTGGGAGCAAACGCTGTTGCTGTCACGCTAAATAAATCTGCGATGCAACTGAATAGCGTACCTGCTAAGCAAATGATGGTTAACAATAAAACAAACATTACAGTATAACATACCATACCTGCAAAGCAAATACAATAAAACATTGTAAAAATAGAGAGAATAGATATAGAACAATAGTGAGTGGACAGTAGAGAGTGAACATAAGAGAACAATAAAGAGAGGAGAAAAATACAACCACAACTATTTTTGGATTTTTTATTTTATATTTTTTTTGTGTTTTTGTGTGTTTTTTTATTTTTTTTCTACTTTTTTTCACTTTTATGAAAACTATAAACTGAACGTTGCAGATTATGGTCTCTCAAAATGTGATGGCCATCACATATTCCGAGACCCTGTGTTGGTGTGCCTAGGACTGTGTGGTGCTGTACCCTACGCTAAAACTCAATTAGTGTGTGGTAGCGTTTGAAACATACACCAATGCAGAGACCAGGTTGGTCAGGACAGTCGGGACAATAAAAGCGGGTGTCACGCCTAAATCCGAGTTTGCTGCAGACACGACATCTTTTTTGGCGGGTTCTTTGGGTAGGGGTACCAGCGAGGACAAAAGGAAAATGCCTCTCATACAGCCGGCTCACTGCATTTGCGTTGGGAAGGTGGGGCACAGCACCATCTGGAAACAGAAGGGCTTCGACGATCTCTTCCTGGAATTTTAGGAAGGATCCAGTCCGTCCTGAAGCTCTGTATAGCACATGAGCGTTCAGCAAAGCCAATTGAAACAAATACACTGATACTTTTTTGTACCAGCGTTTGGACCTCCGGGCAATTAGGTATGGCGCCAACAACTGGTCATTGAGGTCCACCCCTCCCATGTTAAGGTTGTACTCGTGGATACAGAGGGGTTTCTTCACAACACCAGTCGCCGTAGGAATTTGGACTGCCGTGTCTGCGTGAAGCGTGGACAGAACGAAAACATTCCGTGAATCCCTCCACTTCACTGCTAACAAATTATTACACCGTAAGCAGGCTCTCTCCCCCCGACTAAGACGGGATTCTACAAGCCGTTGGGGGATGCCCCGGCGATTAGGTCGCACGGTGCCACATGCGCCAATTCCATAATCAAAAAGGTGACTAAAAAGTGGCACGCTTGTGTAATAATTGTCCACGTACAAGTGGTACCCCTTTCCGAATAAGGGTGACACCAATTCCCACACTATCCTACCAGCGCTCCCTATGTAATCAGGGCAATTCTCCGGCTCTACGTGACTGTCTTTTCCCTCGTAAACCATAAAGCTAGATGTATAGCCTGTTGCCCTGTCACAGAGCTTATACAACTTGACCCCGTATCTGGCACGCTTGCTGGGAAGGTATTGTTTGAATGACAAGCAGCCAGAAAACTTAATCAGGGACTCATCAACGCAGACAACTTGTTGGGGATTATACAAGGCTGCAAACCGTTCGTTGAAGTGGTTTACGAGGGGCCGAATTTTGTAGAGCCGATCGAATTCAGGGTCTCCCCGAGGACGACAGAGTTCATTGTCACTAAAATGCATGAACCGCAAGATCTGCTCGTATCGTGTCCTGGCCATGGAGGCAGAGAAAATGGGCATATGGTGAACTGGGTGCGTGGACCAATATAACCGCAGCTCACTCTTTTTAGTAATGCCCATATTGAGGGAAAGGCCCAGAAAGATCTTAAATTCGGAAACCGTAATTGGCTTCCAATCTCTGGCAAGGGACAGCTGGGGATTAGCGGCGAAGAATTGACCAGCGTACAAATTGCTTTGGTCCACAATAGATCTATAGAGATCTTCGGTGAAATACAGCGAATAAAAATCCAGTGACGTAAAATCAACTGTATTCACCTGAATTCCGGGTTGGCCAGTGAATGGGGGAAGTACGGGTGCTGCAGAAGTGGTGGGTACCCAATCAGGATTGGCGAATGCAGCAGGAAGGACACTATGGGGACGGGCCTGTCTTTGTCGTCTTCTTCTTCTTGGTGGCAGCGGGACACTACTAGTGCTTGCCACCTCTCCAGCTTGAACTGCACTTATGGGACTCGCCACGTCACCAAGTGTTACTGCAGTGCTGGATATATGACCAGGATGTACTAGGCCGCTGGTGCTTGCCAGTTCACCAGAAGGAATAGCGGCGCTAGTACTTCTCTCCTCCATACGAGAGCCCTGCGGTTCTTGCACCTCAGCGACAGCAGAAGATCGGGGTCTGGTACGCCTGACCCTAGCAGGGACCACTCCGTCGTCAGAGCTATCTGTCAGGGAGCCACTGTCGTCTACAGGATCGTATTCTGAGCAAGAATTTGACAGATGCGTGACCTCCTCATCACTATCTGACAGGCTCATAAACAAGTAGGCCTCTTCATCACTGTACCATCGATTTGCCATTTTGGGCTCTAAATTTAGGGGTACAGTGGTGAGATTCACAGGCAAAAAAGCACCTGACCTGTTAGCGACTGAGTCAAGCGCTACCAAAAAAACTGTTAGCGATCGCAGAGATCAGGCCTGACTCTGCGAACGCTGCAGTTATGTGTTTTTGTGTTTTGTGTCAGTGATCGATCGATCGATACTGCACCTCGGTGGGTTGGGCTGGGCGAAGGGGCTAAACGCAGGTGCTAGCAGGTATCTGGGCTGATCCCGCTAACAATGCGTTTTTGGGAACCCTAAACTGCAGGGGACGCTAGTATAGATCTGATCAGATCAGGTATCGATCCGATCAGATACTATACCACTAAAGGGAGGCGTATGGTGCGTGCGTGGGTGTTAGCGCTACTGGCACTAATCTGACGCTGCCTGGGGCGACGCAGACCCTATCTGGCGCTAAAACCAAACTTTTATCACACGCCGGGCGATCAGGGGGTTAAAACTTTATTTCAAAAAATATGGCGGGTGCCCTGATGCTATAGAAAATAAACAAACTAAACTGCGTCACCTGTGACACTTATACTGTGATCACTGGTGACAGGGGGTAATGAAGGGGTTAAACCTTTATTGGGGGGGGTTAGGGGGGGTCCCTAGACTTTTTATGGCCTAAGACTGATTACCTAAACACTTATTTTTGTCACTAATGACACTAGTACAGCGATCAAAAAAAAATCTGATTGCTGTACTGGGTGACACAGTGACAGGCAGTGAATGGGTTAATTTGGGGGGTGATCAGGGGGTGATCAGGGGGTTAAATGTGTGCCTATGTGACCTGGTGTTAGAGTAGTGTTGTGCAACTCACGTTTCAGATGCTCTCTCCCTCTCGGTCTGGAACGGAAAGACCGACAAGAGGGAGAGAGCATGACTTCCCCTGCCAATGTTTACAAAACATTGCCAGGGGAAGACAACCATTGGTGGAGGTGATCACCAGGTCCAGGCCAGATTTTATTGGCCTGGACCTGGTGATTGATCAGTTCTGAAACGAATCTGATCATCGGGAACGGCGGGGGGGCGCGCGCGCGCGCCCCATCGCCGTTCACGCGCAGGACGTATAGCTACAGGCTCTCGCCTGGGAGAGCCGACCTGCCGCCGTATTATGACGGTGTGCGGTCGGCAAGTAGTTAAAGTAGCTATTAATTTCGGGAGAGTAACTCTTGGGCTGCTAATAAAGAATAAGATATCATCTGCAAAGGCGGACAGTTTGTGCTCCTCTTCTCCTACCTCTACTCCATATAGTTCTGGATTTTGTCGGACCATTGCCAGCAGGGGTTCCAAAGAAAGGACAAAAAGAAGGGGGGACAGGGGGCAGCCCTGCCTGGTTCCATTTCTCATCTCAAAGGATGCAGATAAAGATCCATTGATCTTAATCCTTGCGCATGGATGGGAGTAAAGCGTTTTAATCCATTTGATCATCCTTGGGCCTATTCCTATGGATTCTAATGTTTGTATCAGGAACCCCCAAGTCTACCCTGTCGAACGCTTTTTCGGTGTCTACCGACAGGAATAGACCAGGGGTCCCTCTTTCTTTAATCTGCTCCAGGAGAAGGAGTGCCCTAACCCCATTGTCCTTTCCCTCCCTCCCGGGTATAAAGCCAACCTGGTCAGGGTGAACAATAGTTGTCATCACACCTTTCATTCGTTCGGCCAGAATTTTGGCATACAGTTTAGTATCTGCATTTAGGAGTGAGATAGGTCGGAAACCTGAGCAAATCGTATTGTCCTTACCCTCTTTCTTAATAACAGTAATCGTAGCTGTTAATGCCTCTCTACTCATCTCGTAGTCTAACCCCAGTCCATTATAGTATTGACATAATCTAGGGACTAGGATGGTACTGAACTTTTGTATGTAGGTAGACGTGAAACCGTCTGGTCCGGGACTTTTCCCTTTAGGAGAATTTTTTAAAACCTCGCTTATTTCCTGTTCAGTTATACATTCCTCCATTCTTTCTATCTCGAACTCTTCTATCTTTGGTAGGTTGGCTAGCTGTAATATTTTTCTGATCTTATCCTTTTTTTCTCCTGGGTCCCTAACCTTTTGTTGCACGCCGTACAGTTCATCATAATAACTTCTGAAGGATTCTGCTATTTTATTTGTCTCATATACTAGGTCCCCGTTCCTGCTCCTAATTTTTTCGATAAAATTCCTGGATTTCTTTTTTCTTATCATTCTGGCCAAGTTTTTACTAGGTTTATTTCCCCAGACATATCTTTCTCTCTCAGTCCTGTCTATATAATTCTTCGTTTCTTGCCCAGCAAAGGCTCTATACTCGTCTCTTATTATAGTTAACTTATGGAGTGTTTCCCTCTTTTGGCCCTGTATTTTATGTTCCTGTTCCAACTTATATATCTCTTCCTTTAATGTTTTTAGTTTACTCATTCTTATTTTATTTTTCTTTGCCCCTTCTACAATGAAGATCCCTCTTATATAAGCTTTGTGGGCTTCCCACAGGGAAGCTCTTGAGATACCCTCCTTATCATTCTCCTGAAAATATAATTCCAATTCTTTCTTTACTCTCTCGACTATCTCCTCGTCTTCCAACAGACTTTCATCCAGTCTCCATTCAGGTGGAGAAGTTTTTTGTATGGATGTACTTATTTTTATGGTTATAGGGGCGTGGTCTGATAACGTCATGATCTCACATCTTGTTTCGACCACCCTTCCCAGAAGTCTATGATCTACGAGGATGTAGTCGATCCTCGAGTACGTCCCATGTACAGGGGAGAAGAACGTATAGTCCCGTGTCTTGGGGTTGAAAATTCGCCAGACATCTACCATTTGGTTTTGTATCATTTGTTTTTTCAGTCGCTTTAGATGCTCGCTCTCGGTCCCCTGAACATGGGACGTACTATCGAGGCTCGGGCTCATGCAGAAGTTAAAGTCACCCATCAATACTACATGACCTTCTTCAAAATCTTTTAACTTTCTGAGGATTTTACTAATGTATTTAACCGAGTTCGCATTGGGGGCATATACATTTGCCAGGGTATAGTTTTCCCCTCCTAGTTTAATTTTCAGGAAAATATATCTCCCCTCAGGGTCACTCTGTCTGTCCACCAATGTGAATCTGACTCTTCTAGCAAATCCAATGGCGACCCCACGAGATCTCGATGAGATTGTATCCCCATAGTACCATACCGGGTAGTCAGGTGAGTACAGCTTTATATTAGACTCCAAGGTAATGTGGGTCTCTTGTAGATAGGCGATATCTGTTTGGTACTGCGATAATTCACCAAGAATTTTATGTCTCTTGATATGGGAGTTTAATCCTTTGACGTTATATGACAAGAACTTAATGTCTGTCATTTATTTATTTATTTATTTATTTTTTTTAAGAGTTTACAGAGAATTCCTGTGGTGTCGTTTGGATGGTCCTCCTCCCGTGTCCCCCCCTCCCCCCCCCCAAGTTCCCCTCCTCCTCTCCCCACCCCTCATCCCTCCCTCTCCCACCCTGGCCAAGACTTGGCCTGGGAGCCGCTGGTAGAAGACTCCTCGCCCTCATCCTTGGCTCCTCATCTATGGTGGTACTCGGGGCGCTCCCCTGACTCCCCCCACCCCCCCCCCCCACCCCGACCCACGAACCCGGATCAAGCAGAGCCCAACTAATCAAGCCAATCAGGAAGTTCAGGTATTGTTAAGTCCATTTTAGAGCAGAAATCATTCAGATCCTCCGGGTACCTTAATCGTGCTGTTTTACCCCCCTTAATGCCTACAAGGCACGCCGGGAAGCCCCAATGGTACTTAATATTTTGTGCCCGCATAAGCTCCAAAAGGGGTTTCAAGTGTCTTCTCCTTGCCAACGTTTCTTTCGACAGGTCGGAGAATATTTGTAACTCAGTGTCTCTATATCTCAGGGGGGGTTTTCCCCTAAGACTTCCCCAGATTTCTGCTTTATCGACATAATTCCTGAATCGTACGATCACGTCCCTTGGGCCGTATCTTTCTATCTGTTGGGGATTCCCCACTCGGTGCACTCTCTCGATCTTAAGGGGCTTAGATTCTACTGATCTCTCTAACAGGGGGTTAAAAATTGTGTTCATGGTATCTCTGAGATCTTCATCTTTTTCTTCTACCACCCCTCTAATTCTAAGATTCTGTCGCCGATTACGATTCTCCTGGTCCTCAATCCTATATGCCGCCGTTCTCTGGTTTTCAGTCAGGGCCTGTACTTGCTTTTTCAAGGAGTTTATCTCCTGGTCCTGCTCCTCTATTCTCCTTTCCGTCTCTACCACTCTGTCACAGAGCCCTCCAAGATCTGATCTCACCTTATTAATTTCTGTCTTAATGATATTTTCCATGACAATTTCCATCCTCAACAACATTGCATTCATCTCTGCCTTTGTAGGGGGATATGCATCTTGGGCTAGCTCCTCTGCATTATATTGCTCTTGCTCGCTTTCTAGTGTCGTTTCACCTCGGGAACTCTCCACACTACCTGTTCCTGCACCCTTTTTTGTATCTGTCTTCTTTTTTTCATTTTTTTTTGCGAGACCAGGGCTTTTGAGGCTGCCTTCTTGAGTCATATATTGTTGAATGGAACTATTCCCTGAATTCTTCTTGGTTGGTTTTGTAGTACCCCCTCTCGTCGATCTATTCATTTTGTTGGAGGGTCTGATTCTCTTCCCCAGTTTGGCAATGGAGCTGAGATAAGGAGGCAAAGGGCAGAGCGACAGGCGAGAGCACTTCTCGCGACCGGTCTGACCCGTATGTCTTCTCCCTTTCCCTTCCCCCTCTCCTCCTTCCCCCGACTGGTAGCCAGGCCGTGGAGCTACCCTGCCTCACATACCCAGAGAGAAGCCTATATACAAGCCTCTGTTTAGGGTATGTGACCCCCGCTGCGGGTTGGGGTGGGGACACCTCCACCTCTCTGGCCCACTGTAGTCATATAGCCCGTTTCTCTCTATTCACCGTCTCCCCCCCTAGAAACGGGGAGAAAAGGGACACAGAGCGGAGAGTAAAGTCTACTTGTGGTGTCAGTGTCAGCTCTGTAAGCCGTTCCAGGGCAATCCCGGGGGGGTTTACAATAGTTCACAGTTATCTTGCTCCATAAGGTCAACGAAGGGTCGGGGGCAAAAAATAAAGTAAGAAAATGAAGTCGTGCGGTCCGATTTACAGGTCCCTGTGTAGCAAGTCCCGCTTATTTCACGGATTTTTTTTTTTAAATATACCTTAGGTCATGAGTCAAAGAGCTGCGTAGAGGGAGATGGGCCCTTCTACTCTTCCATACATCATGCCTATCGAGACCTCCTTTTAAGCCTGAGACGGCAGTGAATAGTAGGCAATACAAATGTAAAGAGATTGTAGATGGAGCATACCACTGGGACCACTTGATCAGATTGGCATTCAATGGCCAGTGTGAGGAGTGAGAAAATTAGACCGATAGTCCGATATACTGGTCCCTATAGCTCAGACCCTGCAGTTTGACCAAGTATTACTCGTGCCCCCATCACAGATCGAGTAAAAATATTCATAAGTAAAGGGACTTTGAGCACTGCTATTTAAACATTTCTTGCCAGATGGATTCTGTGGTCAGTCCTGTCTATGTACCTTACGAGGAAAGAGACAACACCCTCACCTGACTCGATACATATCCGGGTCCGGGATGGATGGGTCCGGGGAAAAAAAGAGGGGGGCCGCAGCCCGACCCGACTCGCTCTTACGAGCGTCTCACCATTCCCTTTGGTCCTCTCTCCGGCAGTCGTTGAGCCGTACTAGGCTTCTCGGGGGAACACCTGTAGGGAATCCCCGCTGACGCTCTGCTGCGGTGCTCCTCTCGTTCATCCAGAGCCTTACAATGTATTCCTCTGGTTACCGAGAGGGCATTTCGTCAGGTCGGGAGCGGGAGCGGGGCTGTAGAGTCTCCTGCGCGTTCCGACGTACTAACAGCCTCTCACGCTGTCTTCCGCCAGGCCGCTGATGGTTCCGTCGGAGGCTCAGCACAGCACACGCCGGGAGCAGGCATGGAGCAATCCGGCACCTCCCCTCCTCGCTCATGTCACGTCCTCATCCGTGCGTCGCCCGAACAGCAGGAAATCCAATAAATTCAATGATGACTAGAAATTAGTAGGGATGAGGTCTGGGTTTGTGGTCCTGGTAAATGTATGTACAGATTCGCCAATTTTTTTTAAAATTATAAGTCACTGCTTTTAAATTATGACTAGCAGGCTTGGAAGGGCCAATATAGGGTTCTTTGGTTAGCTAACCCCCTTATTATATAGGTATATTTATAAGATACTTGTATAGCAGTTTGCACAATGAAAGTGCATGTACTGTACATTAGATCTGTACAAATGGGACATTAAACAAAATGTACTAGGCTATTTTTTGTGCAGGACTCTTTTTATAAATAATAAACATGTTGGGCTAGATTCAGCAAGGATTTACATTGGCGTATCTATAGATACGCCACGTAAATTCAAAGCTGCGCCGGCGTATCTTCTTTCTGTATTCAGAAAGCAAGATACGCCGGAATTAGCCTAAGATCCGACTGGCGTAAGTCTCTTACGCCGTTGTATCTTAGGGTGCATATTTACGCTGGCCGCTAGGTGGCGCTTCCGTCGTTTTCGGCGTAGAATATGCAAATGACCTAGATATGCCGATTCACAAACGTACGTGCGCCCGGCAAAATTTTTTACGTCGTTTGCGTAAGGCTTTTCCAGCGTAACGTTTTTCCTGCTTCTATGAGGCGTACGCAATGTTAAGTATGGATGTCGTTCCCGCGTCGAATTTTTAATTTTTTATGTTGTTTGTGTAAGCCATTCACGAATAGTGTTTTGCGTAAATTACGTCCACGTCGAAAGCATTGACGATTTGCGGCAGGATTTCGAGCATGCGCACTGGGATTCTTTCACGAATTGCGCATGTGCTGTTCGTTAAAGACGTCATTTACGTGGGGTCATGTTTTATTTACATAAAACACGCCCACCTCTTGCAAATTTGAATTCGGCGCGCTTACGCCGGCTGATTTACGCTACGCCGCCGCAACTTACGGAGCAAGTGCTTTGTGAATACTGCACTTGCCCGTCTAAGTCAGGGAATGGGAGAGTACCTGATATTTAAAGTTGGGATTGTGTTATTCCAGAGGGAATGCAGTTTGGAGTCTTTTTTGCTAGAAGTGAAGAATACTCAAGTTGTCCTCAAAGTTGTGGGCATCCCATACAACCCTAACCCCATCCAAATTATTTACCCCTTATAAATAGCAAAAAAAAATCACTTGGACTGGTTTATTGCCTATGGATGTTGTGGAAAAAGGGGGACCCAAAATCCAACGGCTCTTTAGGGAGTAGCGCTACACTTTATAGAGTAAAGCATTCCATAGCTTCAATTCTTTCACTTTTTAGAATGCTTACTAAGATCACACAAATCATTTTCTAAATCTTTTATGTAAACTGAACATACCATATTCTCACCATAAATAATGGTTTTAATCCATTTTATTTATTTAGTTTCCTGCTTTTGAACCCTCCCTTAAATTTGTATGTCCTTTTTACAATATGATGGTATACAACTTGATCTGATAGTCTTGGTGTGGCCTTACAAGACATTCAAAATATGTTAACATAAAATCTTCTCTGGGTATTTATCGAGATTACGCCCTCCTCTCTACCCTTTCTTATGTCTCATTTACTGAGCATTTGGCACAAAATGTTCTCCTCGTGAGATTCTCAACAGTGTTTTCCTGCCGAAAAACCTGAGCGCGTGTATACTTACCTCTCCATGGAAACCTGCGCATGCTTGAAATGACTTTGACGCATGCGCAGTAGCTTCCAAGGCATAGGTAGGGTGAAGAAAGATGGCGGCGATGGCATTGAATGTGACGAGCGCATGCTCGTTGTAGTCGATGACGTCACCACGTTCGTGCCATTCAAAAGAACGGTGGTTCTTTTGAATGGTGTGTGTGTGTACACTCGGCCGGCAAGAGAATCTTGCCAGGAATCTCATCAGGAAAAACAACGTTTTTTTTCCTGACGAGAATCCGGGCCATGTGTACAGGGCTAGATATTTAAATCTGTTTGAGTCCATCTTGGTGAAAAGCACTAGACCAAAACATGTTTTATCAGCAATATATAAGATTCTTAGGCCTCGTACACACGGACGGACTGTCCGCTGAAAACGGTCCGCCGGACCGTTTTCAGCTGACATGTCCACTCGGAGATTTCTGTCTGATGGTTGTACACACCATCAGACAGAAATCCGCGCAGATACGATATGCAGTGACGTGGCCGCGCCGTCCCCGCGACGATGACGCGGCGACGTGCGTGGCCCTGGAAGGTCAATGCTTCCACGCATGCGTCGAATCACTTCAATGCATGCGAGGGCTTTCAGCCGAGCTGACATGTACGGTGAGTCTGTACAGACGACCGAACATGTCCGACGGACAGGCTTCCAGCGGACATGTTTCTTAGCATGCTAAGAAACATTTGTCTGCTGGAAACCTGTCCGACCTGCCGGAAAATTGTCCGGTCGGACGTACAGACGACCGAACATGTCCGCTGAAACTGGTCTGCAGACCATTTTTAGCAGACATGTTCGGTCGTGTGTACGGTGCCTTATTGTTAAAAATCATCCTGAGCTCCCAGAATTTACAAATAAATGGGCACGTGATCTTAATGTTCAAATTGGAGCAGAAGAGTGGGAGAAGTCTTTTACCCTCACACATTGTTTGTCATTGGCTACTTAAGCCCAAGAGACAAGCTATAAGCTTGTTTCTCATTGGTATCGGTGCCCAACATCTTTACAGCGTATATTTCCAGACGCATCGGATAAATGTTGGCGATGTCATTCTGCTCGTTGTTACACATATGGTCAAATTTGTAAATTCTAGGACAGGTTAATGCAGTTGTATACTATAGTTACAGGGGAGGTAATTCCCAATACACCTAGATTTGAATGAGTGTGATTAAAATAAATGGGTTTGGCTTGTCATGCATGTGTTGCATGACAAGTCACACTGTTGTGAACCAAGCCTTATACCACGTACACACGATCATTTTTCGGCTTGTAAAAAACAACGTTTTTTAAAAATGTCATTTAAAATGATCGTGTGTGGGCTTCAGAGCATTTTTCGGGTTCTGAAAAACGGCCACTTTTTTTTTTGAACATGCTCTATTTTTTCACCACGTTTTAAACTATGTTGTTTTTCGGGTTGTAAAAAAATGATCGTGTGTGGGCTTTAACGACGTGAAAAACCCGCTCATGCTCAGAAGCAAGTTATGAGACGGGAGCGCTCGTTCTGGTAAAAATACCGTTCGAAATGGAGTAAGCACATTCATCACGCTGTAACAGACAGAAAAGCGCGAATCGTCTTTTACTAACACGAAATCAGCTAAAGCAGGGTGGCGTCATCCGCATGGAACTTCCCCTTTATAGTGCCGTCATACGCGTTGTACGTCACCGCGCTTTGCTAGAGCTTTTTTTTTTTTAACAATCGTGTATAGGCAAGGCCGTTTTAATGATGAAGTTAAAAAAAAACTTTGTTTTTTCTAGAGCCTGAAAAACTTCATTTTTTTCAACCCGAAAAATGATCGTGTGTACGCGGCATTATAGCCTTCTGCTGTGTGGCAATATTGAAGGACTATCTCAACTAGAAAATACATAGTGGCTTATTAACAAAGCCTGGTACACACTAATGCCCCGTACACACGATCGGAATTTCCGATGGCCTAAAATCCAAGGGAATTTTTCCTCGGAATTCCATTCGAGCTGTCTTGCTTACTCACTGTCAGACCAAATTCCGACTGTCCAAAAGGCGGTGACGTAAAACACTACGACGAGCCGAGAAAAATGAAGTTCAATGCTTCCGAGCATGCGTAGACTTGATTCTGAGTAAGCGTGGTTTTTTCTCTGTCAGAGTTCCACACAGACGATCAAAATTTCCGATAGGATTTTTTTTCATCGGAAAAAAATAAAACATGCTGTATTTCTAAACTCCAATGGAAAAAAGTCTGATGGGGCCCACACACGGTCGGAATATCCGAAGAAAAACATCCATCTGACTTTTTGTCATCAGAAATTCCAATCGTGTGTACAAGGTATAACAGGTTTTTTCATTCAACTGTCTGCTTCTGTCGGAGCCGATGTACTAATGATCCGACATTAGTACAGCAATCTCTCCCACTGAGCTGTTGTGTTCTGACAGAGGGATGACCCCCTCCAGAACACCCATTGGCTGAGAGCGCTGATCAGGAGACAGTTGGCTGCTGGTTTTACAGCATGCTCGTCCAACAGAAGTTTGGCCGGCTCCTATTGGACCGACTTACTGTTGGCTGTTTTTTATTGAACCAGCCGATGTCTCCCAACATGCGGGACGTGTGCACTAGGCTGATCTTATTTCTTCCACACTCATTTCCAAATAAAATGTATTCCCTTACAGTTAATAAACGGCTTAATTTTGCATTCGGAAGCCTTTTCTCATTGAACACTTCTTGAAGTACCAGATGTCTGTGTCCCCTGCTGCATGCTGATTCGTTTTTCCAAACACAGAAAGAAACCAGCGTGGGGGACACAGGCATCCAACCCTTCCAGAAGTGCTAAATGAAGAAAAGGCTTTTTCGACTGAAATGCCGAAATGGAGAAACGGTAGTAGAAGAAAGCTACTACAGAGTAGTGTTGCTCACGAATATTCGCATTGCGAATATTCGACTCGAATATAGCATATTCGAGAAATCGCGCTATATTTCGAAATTCGCGGTGAATATTCGCAATTCCGAATATTCGATTTTTTACAATTTTTTTTTTGAATCAGATCACATCCTAGATATCTCCATCGACGTCTAAAAGCATTGCTGGTATCATTAGAGACCCTGGGCCGAGTAGCTGAAGCGTTCATTGAATTTTCCAGAAAGATCGCAATGCGATTATTCGGCAAACGCAATATCGCGCGATTATTTTCCTCGCCCCGATCGTCCGCATCAGAGCGATTTTTACAGTTTCATTTTTAAAACAGATCACATCCTAGTGATCTCCATAGACGTCTGAAAGCATTGCTGGTATGATTAGAGCCATTGGGCCGAGTAGCTGAAGCGATCATTTTATATTGCCGAATAATCGCAATGCGAATATTCGGCAATAGGAATATTGCGCGATTATTTGCTCCGCCCTTTTGCATCAGAGCCAATCAGAGTTCTCCTTCCACACTCGTCACAGGTTAGCAACCAATAGGAACCTGCCTGCATGGACATTATATAAGCTCACTCCCAGCACCATTTCATTGCAGATTCAGAAGCTTGCTATAGAGTGTGGAGGCTGTTTCTGTGTTCCTGGTTTCCTGGTTTCCTGTGTCTTTGTTCTTGATTGATTTAGATCATCACCAGCATTGCTATTTAGTGATTCCAGTGGATCTTTTCCAGTATATCAACTGCTTTTTTCAAAGCAATAGACCCAAGAGCTTTTTTCAAAGCTACGTTTTGTGCTGTTTTGTGCTGTTTTTTTCATTTGTGTTACTGTTTGATCCTGCATCCTCCCTGTTCAGTTATATTTGCAAGAGATTTCAGAACACATATTGATCTGAGCTTTATAAAAGAGCTTTTCTAAAAGCTAAGTTTTGTTCATCTTGTGTTACTGTCAGATCTTGCAGGTTCACTGTTCAGTGATATTTGATAGGCATCTCAGTTCAAATTTTGTTTAGTTTTCCCTAAAGAGCTTTTATAAAAGCTAAGTTTTGTGTTCAGTTTAGTTAAATTTTGTGTAGTAAGTGTACACACTGTTAGTGTACATTTATTTCATCTAGCTTAGCTTAGTGTGTGTTTAGTGTCTGTGTTTTGTGTTTAAAAAAAAAAAAAAAAAAAAGTTAGTGTTTGTTTAGTGCTTTTTTTTTTTTTCTTTAATTTTGTAGTCCTTGTCTGGTGTACTACTTTTCTTATAGTTTAGTAGCTGTCTGTGTACGTCTTTGTCTGCGTGCCTGTCTTGTAAAAAAAACACAAAAACACATTTTGTTCACATTTTCCCCCCCAATAAAGTTTAACCCCCCCACACACATATCAGCAATTATGAGCGGCATCCGTGGCCGTGGCAGTAGGGGTAGGGGAGTTACTCCCAGTGCTGGATCGCTGCCAGCACGGGGTACCTCTCGTGCCCCTACTAGTGGTAGAGGATCGGGTGCAAGGGGAGTACGCCTGATCCGGGAGTTCTTCCCATCGGGCAGCCGCCCGATATTGCCATCTCAGGCTCAAGTAGTGGTGGACTACATGGGGCACAGCAGTGCCACTGAGTCGTCGGTCCCGACTCACAGTAGTACCACCATTACACCGTTGCCTGTACTACCCCCCCCCAGCCCCCAAGAGTCCAGCATCTTACTGTTCGACAGCGACAGTGATAGGGATCTCTTGGGGGAGGCCATGCATCAGGCAGACCTCCAGCTCTGTCCTGATGGTCAGGACCTTTTTGAAGGGATGGATGAGGAGGATGGGATACCTGCTGGCAGTATCCCAGAGACATCCCTTCAAACTGGTGCTGCTGTTTTGGTGCAGGAAACAGCAGCACCTAGTCAGACCCAGGCGTGGGTGAGGGGACAGCGGAGCCAGGCTAGAGGCTCCATGTCACGTGGTTCCCTCAGACCAACACATCTCAGCCCTTGGTCTGACATCTCTGGGGGCGAAGAGGGTGACCCATCATGGTTGCCATCTGACGCGTCGGCTCACTACGTCAGTGACGACGGGGAAGGTAGGCACCCTGGTGAAACGGTGCGCCAGGTCACCACCAGGGAGACCATCGTCAGGGTCTCCACTGGTGATGGCAGCAGGAGGTGTCAGGAGGAGGAGCAGCAGCAGCAGCAGCAGCAGCAGGCAGCTCCACCTGTGCGCACCGAATCCCAGCAGGTGCAAGTAAGCGTCACCCCATCTGACAGGAGGGCGGTGCTGAAGTCACCTGTCTGGAATTTCTTTACCCTGGTGGCAGACAACCCTACCGTGGCCATCTGCCGGATTTGTAAAGTGAGGGTGAAGAGAGGGAAGTGTTTGGCTCGGGTGGGTACCACAGCCCTGAACCAGCACCTCAGGATAAACCACTGGGCGTTGTATGAGGAGATGAAGCGTGGTGGTGGTAGCAGCGCCACCACCACAAGTGAGCAGGGTACAGCAGCCCCTGCCACATCTTCATCTGTTTCCAGCAGGTCATGCCCCCCCGCTCCCTCTAGTAGAGGTACTGGTACCGGCAGCCAGACCTCTACTTCCACAGCACCCTCCACGTCTGTGTCCCGCACTGCCGTCCGGCGCCAGGCGTCGATTTCAGACGCCTTTGACCGCACCACTCCCTTCCCCCCTGGAGACCGACGTGTGCGTTCCCTCAATGGGCTCCTGGCAAGGGTTATTGCCCAACATCTGCTGCCCTTCAACATAGTTGACAGCAACCCCTTCAGGCAGATGTTGGAGCAGGCCCAACCCCAATGGCGTGTCCCCAGCCGCCATTTCTTTGCCAGGACTGGTGTCCCTGCCCTACACCAGCACATTGTTCAGAATGTAACCCTGTCGCTGGATCACGCTGTCAGCGACAGGGTTCATCTGACAATGGATGGCTGGACCAGCAGGCATGGGCAGGGACGCTACATCAGCTTCACGGCCCATTGGGTTTCCCTCCGAGGCGTCGGTGAGGGATCGTCGGCAACCGATCTTGTGGTGCCGCCCCGGGGTGTCCAGGGGAGAACTGCTGGTCTCCCTCAAGCCACTGTCTCCGCAGCTGCTGAGCCTCCCAGCAAGCGCCCCCGTAGCTACTCAAGTGTGGGGCACGTGCGCTGTCAGGCCGTGCTCCAGCTTGTTAGTTTAGGGGACCGGAGACACACTGCAGAAGAAGTGCTGAAAGCACTTCAAGCTCAGGTCCAGAAGTGGCTGACACCCCGAAGGCTCCAGCCAGGTATGGTTGTCTGCGATAACGGCAGCAACCTACTCGCCGCCCTCCATGCTGGCAGTCTGACGCACGTGCCCTGTCTGGCACATGTCCTCAACCTGGTGGTGCAGAAGTTCCTGCGCACTTATCCAGGGTTGAGTGACATTGTGGCAAAGGCGCGTAGGATTGCCAGCCACTTCAGGCGCTCCCCAACCGCTACCGCGTCCCTGTCCAAATTGCAGCGGAAGTACAATCTGCCCCTTCACAGGCTGATTGTGGACAGTGTGACGCGGTGGAACTCCACCCTCCACATGCTGAAGAGGTTGTGGGAGCAGCAAAGGGCGGTGAGGGAGTACCTGATGGAACTAGGCACTCAGAGGGCTTCACCACAACTCCCTTTCATCGCCTGTGCGCAGTGGGGGCAGATAAACCAGGTCTGCCAAGTGTTGTCCTCCTTCGAGCAGGCGACCAAGATGGTCAGCAGTGAGCAAATTGGCCTCAATAGCGTGCTGCCAATACTGTTCATGCTGGAGAGGACACTAGATCGCCTGCTCGAGGCTGGGGAGAGTGCCTTGGTGGAGCAGGAGGAGTCAGCAATGCTCCACCGAGACCAGGGCCAGGACCAGGAGGAGGAGGAGGAGGAGGAGGATGATGATGAAGAGGAGGAGGAGGTGGTTGCTGGTGTCGTCCCGGAGTCAGGGCCTGGTCAGGAGGGAGAGCCGGTGTTGGGGGCACCGATAGTCCGGGGGTTGGGCATGTCTGAGTTTGACCAGCAGCGCCTCAGGGAAGAAGAGTCGCACCTCATTCACCTGGCCAGCATTGAGGAGTCACAGCGGGCTGTGCTCTTCCCCATGGCTGCCCACATGCTCAGATGCCTCAGGAGGGACCCCCGGGTTAAGACCATCAAGACGAGGGATGATTTCTGGATGGCCACCCTTTTGGATCCCAGGTGCAAGGGGAAACTGGAGCAGTTCATCCCAGCCAGCCGGAGGCAGCACCGGATGGAGGAACTGCAGGCAGCCATTGTCAGACGGTTGGAGCAGGCAACTCCCCGGCCTCCAGTTGTCCCCCCTCATCTCACCCAGCAGGTGGCTGCACCCAGCTGCAGCCGAGCAGGGGACCTAATGGAAGAGATGAGGATGTTCTTCCAAACAGAGCGACCCAGTACCACCACCAGCAGCAGCAGCAGCAGTCACCACCAGCGGCTGGCCCACATGGTGGCAGACTACATGGCGTCCGTCGGTGCTTCTGACAGTATGAGCACCGACGACCCCATGGAGTACTGGGTTGCCAGATTGGACACCTGCCGCGAGCTCGCTCAGTATGCGCTGGAGTTATTGTCTTGCCCCCCCTCCAGCGTACTATCTGAGCGGACATTCAGCGCGGCAGGTGGGGTGGTCACGGACAAGAGGACCCGTCTGTCCACAGAGTCCGTGGACAGACTCACATTCATAAAGATGAATGAGTCCTGGATCGGCGGTGACTTTCTGGCACCCGTCGTCGGTTCAGGGCGCTGAAGGGTCCCTTGCCATGCATTCCCTGATGAAGCCCCGGACCTGATGTATTTACAGTGCTGAATATAACTATTTCAACATCAGAGAAAATCAATGTTAATATTTGGTACAGTAGGCTTTCTTTGCAATTACAGCGGTCAAAAATTTCTTGTAGTTTTACACCAGCTTTGCACACACTGGAGGAGGGATTTTGGCCCACTCCTCCACACAGATCTTCTCTACATCAGTCATGTTTCTGGGCTATCGCTGAGAAACACGGAGTTTGAGCTCCCTCCAAAGATTCTCTATTGGGTTTAGGTCTGGAGACTGGCTAGGCCACGCCAGAACCTTGATATGCTCCTTACAGAGCCAATCCTTGGTTATCCTGGCTGTGTGCTTTGGGTCATTCTCATGTTGGAAGACCCAGCCTCGACCCATCTTCAAAGCTCTAACTCAGGGAAGGAGGTTGTTGCCCAAAATCTTGCAATACATGGCCCCGGTCATCCTCTCCTTAATACAGTGCAGTCACCCTGTCCCATGTGCAGAAAAACACCACCAAAGCATGATGCTACCACCCCCATGCTTCACATTAGGGATGGCGTTCTTGGCATGGTACTCATCATTATTCTTCCTCCGAACACAGTTAGTGAAATTATGATCAAAAAATTATATTATAGTCTCATCTGACCACATGATTTTCTCCCATGACTCCTTTGGATCAGTCAAGACAATTATGTCATCAGTTATTTCACACCCTATATACTCTTATTAAGACTGCTGTACATCATGGCAACTCCTGCCCATGTGATATGACTCTGTATCAACTACTACTGTTAATACTACTACTGCTGCTTCTGCTGCTGCTGCTGCCCAGTCAAGACACCTATGTCAGCAGTTATTTGACACTCTATATACTCCTATTCCTACTGCTGTTCATCATGGCACCTCCTGCCCATGTGATATGACTCTGTATCAACTACTACTGTTAATACTACTGCTGCTTCTGCTGCTGCTGCCCAGTCAATACACCTATGTCAGCAGTTATTTGACACTCTATATACTCCTATTCCTACTGCTGTTCATGATGGCACCTCCTGCCCATGTGATATGACTCTGTATCAACTACTACTGTTAATACTACTGCTGCTTCTGCTGCTGCTGCCCAGTCAAGACACCTATGTCAGCAGTTATTTGACACTCTATATACTCCTATTCCTACTGCTGTTCATGATGGCACCTCCTGCCCATGTGATATGACTCTGTATCAACTACTACTGTTAATACTACTGCTGCTTCTGCTGCTGCTGCCCAGTCAATACACCTATGTCAGCAGTTATTTGACACTCTATATACTCCTATTCCTACTGCTGTTCATGATGGCACCTCCTGCCCATGTGATATGACTCTGTATCAACTACTACTGTTAATACTACTGCTGCTTCTGCTGCTGCTGCCCAGTCAATACACCTATGTCAGCAGTTATTTGACACTCTATATACTCCTATTCCTACTGCTGTTCATGATGGCACCTCCTGCCCATGTGATATGACTCTGTATCAACTACTACTGTTAATACTACTGCTGCTTCTGCTGCTGCTGCCCAGTCAAGACACCTATGTCAGCAGTTATTTGACACTCTATATACTCCTATTCCTACTGCTGTTCATCATGGCACCTCCTGCCCATGTGATATGACTCTGTATCAACTACTACTGTTAATACTACTGCTGCTGCTTCTGCTGCTGCTGCTGCCCAGTCAAGACACCTATGTCAGCAGTTATTTGACACTCTATATACTCCTATTCCTACTGCTGTTCATGATGGCACCTCCTGCCCATGTGATATGACTCTGTATCAACTACTACTGTTAATACTACTGCTGCTGCTTCTGCTGCTGCTGCTGCCCAGTCAAGACACCTATGTCAGCAGTTATTTGACACTCTATATACTCCTATTCCTACTGCTGTTCATGATGGCACCTCCTGCCCATGTGATATGACTCTGTATCAACTACTACTGTTAATACTACTGCTGCTTCTGCTGCTGCTGCCCAGTCAATACACCTATGTCAGCAGTTATTTGACACTCTATATACTCCTATTCCTACTGCTGTTCATGATGGCACCTCCTGCCCATGTGATATGACTCTGTATCAACTACTACTGTTAATACTACTGCTGCTTCTGCTGCTGCTGCCCAGTCAATACACCTATGTCAGCAGTTATTTGACACTCTATATACTCCTATTCCTACTGCTGTTCATGATGGCACCTCCTGCCCATGTGATATGACTCTGTATCAACTACTACTGTTAATACTACTGCTGCTTCTGCTGCTGCTGCCCAGTCAAGACACCTATGTCAGCAGTTATTTGACACTCTATATACTCCTATTCCTACTGCTGTTCATCATGGCACCTCCTGCCCATGTGATATGACTCTGTATCAACTACTACTGTTAATACTACTGCTGCTGCTTCTGCTGCTGCTGCTGCCCAGTCAAGACACCTATGTCAGCAGTTATTTGACACTCTATATACTCCTATTCCTACTGCTGTTCATGATGGCACCTCCTGCCCATGTGATATGACTCTGTATCAACTACTACTGTTAATACTACTGCTGCTGCTTCTGCTGCTGCTGCTGCCCAGTCAAGACACCTATGTCAGCAGTTATTTGACACTCTATATACTCCTATTCCTACTGCTGTTCATGATGGCACCTCCTGCCCATGTGATATGACTCTGTATCAACTACTACTGTTAATACTACTGCTGCTTCTGCTGCTGCTGCCCAGTCAAGACACCTATGTCAGCAGTTATTTGACACTCTATATACTCCTATTCCTACTGCTGTTCATCATGGCACCTCCTGCCCATGTGATATGACTCTGTATCAACTACTACTGTTAATACTACTGCTGCTGCTTCTGCTGCTGCTGCTGCCCAGTCAAGACACCTATGTCAGCAGTTATTTGACACTCTATATACTCCTATTCCTACTGCTGTTCATCATGGCACCTCCTGCCCATGTGATATGACTCTGTATCAACTTCTACTGTTAATACTACTGCTGCTTCTGCTGCTGCTGCCCAGTCAATACACCTATGTCAGCAGTTATTTGACACTCTATATACTCCTATTCCTACTGCTGTTCATGATGGCACCTCCTGCCCATGTGATATGACTCTGTATCAACTACTACTGTTAATACTACTGCTGCTTCTGCTGCTGCTGCCCAGTCAATACACCTATGTCAGCAGTTATTTCACACCCTATATACTCTTATTAAGACTGCTGTTCATCATGGCACCTCTTGCCCGAGTGATTTGACACTGTATTGTCAATGTCTACTACTACTATTACAGCTCAGTCAAGACACCTGTGTCCCAATTTTTTGGTACACTATTGACTACTATGACCACTACTGATGCTGTACAGTATTCCCCAAGTGTTTTTATGCTATGTATTACTATTACCACTACTGCTTGTAAATCATGCCTGTGTGATACTTAGTGGGAATGCTTTAATAAGCATTCCCAGTATGGATACCCGTAAATGTATTAATCTTAATTAGTGTGAATGCTTTAATAAACATTTCCAGTATTGATATACGTAAATTTAGTAATCTTATTATTCCTTACGTTTTTTGGTTCTGCGTAACTTCGGCATACTTTCAGCTATTGAGACCATTCAACTGTAAAAATGTTCGTCTCTTTCAGCAAATGATGGGACTTGTTCAAGTTTTTTCCTACTTTTTACACTTTTATAAATTTTTAGCTTTTAAGACCCTTTTTTTAACATTGAAGTCAATGAGAACATCCTTTTCCCCTTTGAATTCACATGCCCTGCCAAAAGTTTCAGCTACTTCATACTTTCACTTACAGACACTGAAAAAACTGTAAAGCGGTCACAAAATATTTAGCTATCCGGCTATGACTTTTCAGATAGTTAGCGTTTACAATTTTTTGGTGAAAACGCAATTTACGTTTTGCGAATTTTTCACAAAAATGCGATAGGTTATAATGTAATCCTATGGAGGGGATTTAGAGTCTGTCATGTGACCTTAACATTCTAGATCTTTGTAATTAAAAATATCTTTACAAAAAGGGGAAACAAATTGGTCTCACGCCCACAAGATCTACTTTTCATACACAATTTTTAGATCAAAACGTAGCTATGCTTGTCTGGTTTATGGCAATGTGATCAAGTCTGCGATACGTATTTTAGTTTTAGTTATTGGAGCAACAGCCAGAAATTATGTCTCATAGACTCTCATGTTAAATTATCTAAAAAATGTTGCTGCAGAACTCACAAAGACGCTCTTTTCTAAATCGCAGACATGGCCACATTTTTAAGTTTATCTACATAAATTTCATATCGATGCGTTTACAAGGGCCGTGTATTTCAAACGGTGTAGTCGTTGTATCAATTGCATGTACGTTTGAGGATTTATTAAGCTTTGTTTGGAGGCTTAAATCATGTATTAGATCTGTGAATTAAAAGCGTTTGTAATGTTATTTCTTTCTATAAATCACTTTCCTGACCTCAGTGCAATATTCCTCCTCACTGACCTGGGGAGGAGGGGAAACCTATTGAGGGGGGAGGGGCGACCAGGAAGTCAGCATACGCTATACTTTGCAGATAGAGAAAGAAGCTGTGTGTCCTAAAGATAGTGTAGTGGTTATGGTGAATGTCTTTGGCAAGGGGCTCACCAATTAAGCTATTCAGCATTCCCACTCGCATTTTCCTCAGGAAATGCATTGTCTAGTTATATTATATTTTAATACTCCTGCTGCTGCCTCCATGCTGAGTAAAGCTTCATGACCTCTCTGGCACAGCGGATCCACCAACAGCCTCCGCTACAAGCTACCAGACCGGATCTAAACAGCAAGTGTAACTATAACATGAACCTTATGTTAAACACTGTTTTGCGGCATTTATACTGCAACCATTGGGCTGTCTGCAAGAGCTCATCTGCATTCTCTCTCTTTCTTGCTCTCCCTCTCTCTCTCTTTGTATATATATATATATTGTTGCTTTTGTTATGTTCATTTTTCAACTGTTTATTTTGTGTTCGTCGTGTCTGTGTCGTGTGCTTTAGTTTGTCCTAGGTTACTGTTAAATAAAATAATAGTATAAAATGTTTTTGCTTATTATGAAGTTAAATGTGTTGATGTTGATTTGTTTGATGTTAAGTTAGATGTGTTGAAAAACCTACAAATCTATCTCAAAAAGAAATGAAACATTTCCAAAAAATAATATTTATTAATAAAAACATAATTTCAGATATAACTCTGATTGAGCTTCTGAAGGCGCTCCAGCTTCTCAATATTTTTTAATTGCTGCTGCTCCAGCAGCACATTTTGCTGAATAAGATAGCGGATCTGGCGCTGATTTGCCTGGATCCTCTGGTGGGTTGTCTTTATCAGCGCGGTCTGCCTCCTCATCTTTCCTGATACTGTTAGGATATAATAAAAAAAAAAATTGGATTTAAAATAACGTTACCAAATAAATAAAATTTTTTTTTTGCTTATTAATCAATCATTATCATGTGTATACACTTGTTATGTGTCTAACACATCCCGGGAGTGCAGAATTATTAGGCAAATGAGTATTTGGACCACATCATCCTCTTTATGCATGTTGTCTTACTCCAAGTTGTATAGGCTCGAAAGCCTACTACAGATTAGGCATATTAGGTAATGTACAACTCTGTAATGAGAAGGTGTGTGGTCTAATGACATCAAAACTCTATATCAGGTGTGCATAATTATTAGTCAATTTCCTTTTCTTTGTCAAAATGGGCCAAAAGAAGGATTTGACAGACTCTGAAAAGTCCAAAATAGAGAGATATCTAGCAGAGGGATGCAGCACTCTTAAAGTTGCAAAGCTTCTGAAGCGTGATCATCAAACAAAAGAAGCGTGTGGAAAAACAAAGGTGCAAAATAACTGCCCATGAACTGTGAAAAGTTAAGCGTGCAGCTGCCAAGATGCCACTTGCCACAAGATTGGCCATATTTCAGAGCTGCAACATCACTGGGGTGCCCAAAAGCACAAGGTGTGCAATACCCAGAGACATGGCCAAGGTAAGAAAGGCTGAAAGACGATGACCACTGAACAAGACACACAAGCTGCAACGTCAAGACTGTGCCAATAAATATCTCAAGAAAGATTTTTCTAAGGTTTTATGGACTGCTGAAATGAGAGTGAGTCTTGATGGGCCAGATGGAAGAGCCCGTGGCTGGATTGGTAAAGTGCAGGGAGCTCCAGTCCGACTCAGACGCCAGCAAGGTGGTGGTGGAGTACTGGTTTGGGGTGGTATCATCAAAGATGAGCTTGTGGGGCCTTTTCGGATTGAGGATGGAGTCAAGCTGAACTCCCAGTCCTACTGCCAGATTATGGAAGAGACCTTCTTCAAGCAGTGGTACAGGAAAAAGTCACCATCCTTCAAGAAAAACATGATTTTCATGCAGGACAATGCTCCATCACACGTGTCAAAGTACTCCACAGCGTGGCTGGCAAGAAAGGGTATTAAATAAAAAAAAGTAATGACATGGCCTCCTTGTTCACCTGATCTGAACCCCATTGAGAACCTGTGGTCCATCATCAAATGTGGGATTTACAAGGAGGGAAAACAGTACACCTCTCTGAACAGTGTCTGGGAGGCTGTGGTTGCTGCTGCACGCAATGTTGATGGTGAACAGATCAAAACACTGACAGAATCCATGGATGTCAGGCTTTCGAGTGTCCTTGCAAATAAAGGTGGCTATATTGGTGACTGATTTGTTTTTGTTTTGTTTTTAAATGTCAGAAATGTGTATTTGTGAATGTTGAGATGTTATATTGGTTTCACTGTTAAAAATAAATCATTGAAAAGGGTATCTATTTATTTTTTGGTTAAGTTGCCTAATAATTCTGCACAGTAATAGTAGTCACCTGCACACACAGATATCCCCCGAAAATAACTAACACTAAAAACAAACTAAAAACTACTTCCAAAAAAATTCAGCTTTGATATTAATGAGTTTTTGGGGTTCATTGAGAACATGGTTGTTGTTCAATAATAAAATGAATCCTCAAAAAATACAACTTGCCTAATAATTATGCACTACCTGTATACTTCTAGCATCAATACCATATTATGGTTCTACAATCTGACAGGTGCGCTTTATATGTTGTCCATTTTTATATCTACATTTTGTTGTTGAAATGTTATTAATCATTGTGCACATATTTACCTTCCTGAGCGAGGCTCACAGGACCGCTCTCTTCCTCCTGCTCTTCCGCTTGAGAAGTTGGGGTGGTGGGGGGGGGAATCTCCTCAGCTTGCTCCTCAGCAGGAGCTGGGGTTGGGGAGTGGGAGGGCCCTGGCTGCTCCTCTTCATCCATCTCCTCCTCTGCCGCATCCTCCTCTGCCGCATCCTCCTCCTCCTCCTCATCGGCCTGGCGCCTTCTGCGCTTGGCGCGGATAACTGGCATTGGAGCTTCTATAATAACACAATGTTCATATATTATAAAAATGTTTTCTAATGACGTATGCAAATTCTGTGTACTCTGCTGTATTGTATATGAATACAAATTGATTTATATAGACAGTTAACCAATGGGACAATGTTATATTAAAGGGTCTTGTGGGCACTACAGGGGACTGAGCGTGAGCTGGGATGCAACCATGTTAAAATGAGCTGTTTTTGTCTCCTTTGTTTTGTTCAGACCATCTCATGTTAAAAAAAGGGCCTGATGGAGCACACGGGATTACTATAACAACCCCACTCCTAACACAGGAATTTAGTGGTAATCTATATATATAAAACTCAACGTGTGTGTGTGCATAAATGTATGTATGTATGTATGTATGTATGTATGTTCCAGCATCACGTACAAACGGCTAAAGATATTTATATGAAACTTGGCACACAGGTTACTTATATGTCAGCCACAAACATAGGATAGGTGGTTTAAACCTTACCCACCCCCACTTGCCATGGTCGGGGTTTTTCTTTAAAGTCCCATGCAAAGCAATGGGAAAATTATGTTCCCACATAACTTCTGTGTTCCTGTCTGCTGCCCCATGTCTTTTTTCAACAGTACTATGAATACCTTGGCCGGTGGTGATATATGTTAGCACAACATGGCATCTTGGTTAACAACATCTGACCTTACATGAATTACATATGACCTTACATAACTGTCACCAAAGGAGCTGCGGTGGCTCCACGCGATTGCCACTGCACTGACAACTGATTCACCTCTGCAGCTAGGGGTTCGGATCCCGCTCTCGGCTACCTGTGAATTGAGTTTGGTGGTCTCAGCCCCGCCACTGGTGGGTGTGCTATGCGAGGTTGGGTTGGGAGGACCCCCTCACACCCGCCATTGCCAACCGGGGCATGGAGAAAGGTGGCAGATTGCCTCTGGGGGAGGCCTCCCAACTCCTGCAGGCCGGCTCCTCTCTCTTTCGAGTTCACGCACAAAATACACTTTTTTAAAAAAAAACATAACTGTCAACAATAACTTACCTGGATGATATTTAGCCCGAAGACGTCTGACATTACCCATTTGGCGCCTCTTGAGGTCAGACCACTTCTTAACAATGGCCTTGTGGTCATGTTGGCCGCCAAAGTCAGCGATTAGGGCGCTGACCACAGCCCTTTTCTGTGGCTGCCGCCGCAGGTCATCATATCCTGTTTCCAGGAACTTCTGCAAGATGAAGAACAAAGTATATTGTAATACTTCTGTTGACAGCCTTATGGATATATGACGTAAATGTATGCTATTCAACAATTGGAAGCATTCTCGCCTTATTAATCAATGACAGGGGTAACATGAAAGATTTTATATCCTGCCATTTCGGTCGCCACCTTTTTTGCATAAATATAGCAGCCATTATCATTTGCATAATTATGAATATATTATTAACAACACAGGATACACGTATAGGGGAGATATGCGTTGCTAACTCTTTTCCCTGTCAGGAGCCTAACGCCCCGGGGGGTCAGAGACGGGACCTTTTTCGGAGGACCACTGACGTATGTACCAGTCGCAGTTTTTTGTGATGTCACTCTTTAGGTGTGTGCACATTTTTCAGTGCATCCGGGTGGAGTTTTTGGGTTGTGTTTTGCACGCCACAGGCTTTTCAACAGGAAAAAAACAGCTGGAGGCAGAATGGTTGCAAAACACTACGTGTTTGTTACTTAACTCTGGGTTTCAAGACCAGTCCACCTCCAGCTGTTGCAAAACTACTACTCCCATCAGCCACGGTCTGTCAGTGCATGCTAAGAATTTTACTTTTGCTGCATTTAGGGTGCCACAGTTTAGAGACCCGTGCATAAAGGCCTGAAAAATGTGGGCCTGCAGAACTTACAATACTAGAAGTGCCAGCATTCCCAGGCATGCTGGAAGTTGTAGTTCTGCAACATCTAAAGGGCAATATGTATTCGAACGTCCTTGGGCCTTGAGGACACTGAAGTCAGGACGTTCGCATACGTCCTATGTCCAAAAAATTTTTAAATTCATTATGCTAAATAACAAGGAAAAGTGCCTAAATACACAATTGCCAACCAGAGTGTCTGCAGCTGTCCAGGCATGCTGGGACTTGTAGTTTTGTAAAAGCAGGAGACACTTTTGTTGTGAAATACTAATATATGATCATATATACTAACTTTTAAACTAGACTTAAATGCTGGGCTGGGCTGGGACTTGTAGTTTTGTAAAAGCAGGAGACACATTTTTGGTTAAATACTAATATCTGATCATATATACTAACTTTTAAACTAGACTTAAATGCAGTTGAAGATGATGAAATAACAGTGGTCAAAATACTTACACAAATCAGCAACTTTTCCTCAGACTTAGTGAAATTGCTTCCAACCATGTTGCTGTGTGATTGCGCTGCGATCATAAGTTGGAAACTGGCAAGGCTCCAGGAAATGGTCGCGTGTTGTTCGCGTGTTGATTGCGCTGCTTGGACCGAGATGGGTCCATATGGCTTCGGCTGTATGGACCACAGTAACTCTTTTCCCTGTCAGGAGCCTAGGAGCCTAACGCCCCGGGGGGTCAGAGACGGGCCCTTTTCGGAGGACCACTGACGTATGCAACCGTCGCAGTTTTTTGTGATGTCACTCTTTAGGTGTGTGCAAATTTTTCCTTGCACCGGGTGGAGTTTTTGGGTTGTGTTTTGCACGCCACAGGCTTTTCAACAGAAAATAACCAGCTGGAGGCAGAATGGTTGCAAAACACTACGGGTTTGTTACCTAACTCTGGGTTTCAAGACCAGTCCACCTCCAGCTGTTGCAAAACTACTACTCCCATCAGCCACGGTCTTTCAGTGCATGCTAAGAATTTTACTTTTGCTGCATCTAGGGTGCCACAGTTTAGAGACCCGTGCATAAAGGCCTGAAAAATGTGGGCCTGCAGAACTTACAATACTAGAAGTGCCAGCATTCCCAGGCATGCTGGAAGTTGTAGTTCTGCAACATCTAAAGGGCAATATGTATTCGAACGTCCTTGGGCCTTGAGGACACTGAAGTCAGGACGTTCGCATACGTCCTATGTCCAAAAAAATTTTAAATTCATTATGCTAAATAACAAGGAAAAGTGCCTAAATACACATTTGCCAACCAGGGTGTCTGCAGCTGTCCAGGCATGCTGGGACTTGTAGTTTTGTAAAAGCAGGAGACACATTTTTGGTTAAATACTAATATCTGATCATATATACTAACTTTTAAACTAGACTTAAATGCAGTTGAAGATGATGAAATAACAGTGGTCAAAATACTTACACAAATCAGCAACTTTTCCTCAGACTTTGAGAAATTGCTTCCCACCATGTTGCTGTAATATTGGGAAACTGGCAAGGCTCCAGGAAATGGTCGCGTGTTGTTCGCGCAATTGCGCATGCGCGATCGAAAAATCGCAATCGCAATATGTATTTTGGTTAAAATATCATACATATTCGATTTCAGAGTGCTGCTACAGCAGTTTTCGAAATATCTGCAATAAATTTCGCATTCGCATGTTGCGATATTTCGATAAAATATCAGGAATATTCTGAGCCAATCAGAGCGCTCCTCCAGCATATCTCGAAATTGCGCAATAAATATCGCATTCGCATGTTGCGATATTTCCATAAAATATCACGAATATTCTGAGCCAATCAGAGCGCTCCTCCAGCATATCTCGAAATTGCGCAATAAATATCGCATTCGCATGTTGCGATATTTCGATAAAATATCACGAATATTCTGAGCCAATCAGAGCGCTCCTCCAGCATATCTCGAAATTGCGCAATAAATATCGCATTCGCATGTTGCGATATTTCCATAAAATATCACGAATATTCTAAGCCAATCAGAGCGCTCCTACCGCAGTTATTAAAAAAATCGCAATTATTTTCGCATTCGCAATAGCGAAAAATCGCATTCTATTAATTTCGATAAAATATCACGAATATTCGAATTTAGCGAATATATCTCGAATATTCGAATATATATTCGAGATATATCGCGAAATCGAATATGGCATATTCTGCTCAACACTACTACAGAGGTGAAAATACACTGGGGGATAATAAAAAAAAAGCTGCTGCACCAATTTACTGGCATTAATTACTGCTTTAACAGCGACTCATGCGCCAAATTAAGGTAGTTCTAAAATGCTTCACTTTTACATTGTGTCGCTTTGAATGCGCCAAATGCAAAAGTGGAGCCAATTGAGACCAACTCTTTTTTTGCGTACAGACAGAAAAACTGTCCCAGATAGTTTTTGCAAAAGTGTCTGATGCATTCTAAGGCTACTTTCACACTGAATGCAGTTTTCAGGTGTTTTAGTGCTAAAAATAGCGACTGTAAAGCACCTAAAAACTGCCTCCCATGCCACCCAGTGTGAAAGCCTGAGAGCTTTCACACTGGGGTGGTGCGCTTGCGAGACAAGAAAAAAAAGTCCTGCAAACAGCATCTTTGGGGCGGCTTGAAATGAAAGCGGGAGTTCACCCAATTTTTTTATCTTTTCCCCTTAGATGGATGCTCGTTTTGTCTAGGGGAATCGGCTAGTTGTTTTAAAATATGAGCCGTACTTACCGTTTACGAGATGCATCTTCTCCGTCGCTTCCGGGTATGGGTCTTCGGGAGCGGGCGTTCCTTCTTGATTGACAGTTTTCCGAGAGGCTTCCGACGGTCGCATCCATCGCGTCACTAGTAGCCGAAAGAAGCCGAACGTCGGTGCGGCTCTATACTGCGCCTGCGCACCGACGTTGGGCTTCTTTCGGAAAATCGTGACGCGATGGATGCGACCGTCGGAAGCCTCTCGGAAGACTGTCAATCAAAGTAGGAACACCCAGTCCCGCAGCCCATACCCGGAAGCGGCGGAGAAGATGCATCTTGTAAACGGTAAGTACGGATCATATTTTAAAACAACTAGCCGATTCCCCTAGACAAAACGAGCATCCATCTAAGGAGAAAAAGGGTCATGTGCGGGTGAACCTCCGCTTGAATGGGCAGAGCTTCTGAAGCACCTGAAAAGCACTTTAGAAGCACCACAATGTGAGCACTTTTAACCCCCTTCTTGGGCAGATATTGTGGTTTAAAAGTGCCCCACTATCGACCGTAAAGCACCGCTAAAACGGCGGTAGGCGCTTTAGACCCCTTTCACACTAGAGCGTATTGCAGGCGCTATAGCGTTAAAAATAGCGCCTGCAATACGCCCTTAAAAATCTGTCCCCATTCACTCCAGTGTGAAAGCCAGAGGTGCTTTCACACTGGAGCGGTGCGCTAGCACGATGGTAAAAAAAAGTCCTGCTAGCTGCATCTTTGGAGCGGAGAAGGAGCTCCTCCTCCGCTGCTGCCCATTTTTATATATTTTTGGGGGATATTTATTATAGCAAAAAGTAAAAAATATTGATTTTTTTTAATTGTTTAATTATTTTTGTTTATAGCGCAAAAAATTAAAACCGCAGAGGTGATAAAATACCACCAAAAGAAAGCTCTATTTGTGGGGAAAAAAAGAATGCAAATTTTGTTTGGGAGCCACGTCGCATGACCGCACAATGGTCAGTTAAAGCGATGTAGTGCCGAATCGCAAAAAGGGGCCTGGTCCTTTACCTGCATAATGGTCCGGTGCTTAAGTGGTTAACAGCGGCACAGACAGCAATGAAAACTGACAGGGGCTCTAATCCCTCTCCACTAAAGTTTTGCTTTTAGTTATACACTAATCTTTGCAGCTAAGAATTACAATCTTGATCCAGTGGGACAGTAGACAAATTACTGTTTGCTCTCTTACTTCTTGGCTGTTTGTAGTTTCCATTGGGAACAGAGTAGATCTTTAGATTGTTACTTTGCTTGTCATTTTTAAGTATTGCTTTTTGATTTTCTTTTCCCTCAACAGTTTATTTTTTCCTAAAGGGATTTAACTTCTGAGGATGAAGAGACATAACAAATAACATTTGATTCATTGCATCTAAGAGACTCCTAGGTTTTAGCTTTTGATGCAGCTTTTTTTAATGATTGCCATGAAGTTGCTCCATCACAGCATCTTTTTTATGCCTTATAGCGTTGCACTCCTTTTTTTATTTCTTGTTTGTTAGTTATTCTTGTAAAGAAATAAACTGGGTTCAGATTTTATTACGTTGCATGTGTAATTGATTTTCTTTTTCTTTTTATGTTATTGCTTGACAGAAATACAGCAGCAGCGCCCCAATCTTATTCTAAACAACTTGAAAGTAAAGGCTTTTTTTTTATTGCTTTCACTGCAACACATGATTTGTTATGCAGTGGTAAAAGGCCTCAATTAAAGGATAGAAGAAGGAGGCACAACAAATCTAAAAGCTCCAAAAAATGTACGCTGCAGGTGCAGTGGTGAGGGGTGTACACAGCCCTAGTGCTTTTCTTAGCCGCTGTGGAAGGATGTATACATGCTGTCACTTTGTAATACACACTGGGGCAGATCCTAGTAGCGCGGTGCATTCTCCCGTTTGGCATAGCGTATCTATGATCCGCTACGTCGCCATAACTTACAGGTTTTTTTTTTGTATTCTGAAAGAATTTCCGCCGTAAGTTACGGCGGCGTAATGTAACTTAGGAGGCGTAAGGGCGCGCAATTCAAATCGATGTAATGGCAGCGTGTTTTATGTTAATACGTTGTGACCCGACGTAAATGACGTTTTTTTAATGGCGCATGCACCGTCCGTGGGGGTATCCCAGTGCGCATGCTCGAAATTAAACCGGAACAAGCCAATGCTTACGACGGTGACGTCATTCTACGCAAAGCCCTATTCGCGAACGACTTACGCAAACAACGTAAAATTTTCAAAATTCGACGCGGGAACGACGGCCATACTTAACATAGGATACGCCTCATATAGCAGGGGTAACTATACGCCGGAAAAAGCCGAACGAAAACGACGTAAAAAAATGCGTCGGCCGGACGTACGTTAGTGGATTGCCGTATCTAGCTAATTTGCATACTCAACGCGGAATTAGATGGAAACGCCACCTAGCGGCCAGCGTAAATATGCACCTACGATCCGACGGCGTACTAAGACGTACGCCTGTCGGATCAAGCCCAGATTCAGTCGTATCTTGTTTTGTGGATACAAAACAGAGATACGACAGGGGAACTTTGAAATTATGCGACGTATCAATAGATACGCCGGCGTAATTCGTTTGTGGATCTGGCCCCCTGAATGTAACCCATTCAATATAATAAGGGTACTCTACAAGCACCCCCCAACCATGGGATACAAGGGGTTAAAGCAAGCAGTGAGGAGGTGATAGGGAAGAGGAGGAACAGCGCTTCTAAATGTAGTAGTTAAAAAAAAAAAACACTTTAACAGTTAAAAGGTAGATAACTCACACTAGATGAAATTTCCCTTGTAATAACATCTAAGTCCCACTTGCAATTCCCAGATGGTCCCGCTGGGAGTCTCTGTACACAATGGCAGAATGTCAGCTGTGCTGGTGGATTCCCGCTCTACCATCAGTGCTTGTGGAAGCTGAAAACGCTGAAGTCCGGCGTGTCACTTGCTTCCAAAAAGCAGGGGGAGGTGGCACACGTTCAGAGCATGTGTGCTCCTTCAGTTGGCCTGATGAAGTACACTTTGTCCTTTTTCAAAATGTAAACAGCTCAATCACTGGTCTTACATAGGTGATGATGGTGACCAAGGTCCTTCTTGGACATGATTTTGGACATTAGACATGATCTGTGCAGGATTCTCTGATGTTAAAGGCCCGGATTCACAAAGCACTTACGTCGACGTATCTCGAGATACGCAGCGTAAGTGTAAATATGCGCCGTAGTATCTATGTGCCGGACTCTGAAACCAAGATACGCCTGAAAATAGGCTTCATCTGACCGACGTAAATTTCCTACGCCGGCGTATCTTGGGCGCATATTTACGCTGGCCGCAAGTGGCGCTCCAATTAATTTCCTATTCACATATGCTAATGAGGGAGATACGTCGATTCACGAACGTACATGCGCCCGGCACATAATATACGCAGTTTATGTAAGTCGTACGCCCGGCGTAAAGTTATTCCCCATATATGAGGCGCAACTCATGGAAACGTATGGACCAGGGAACACAGCCGTCGTATTTTACGTTGGTTACGTAGTACGTGAATAGGGCTGGGCGTAGGTTACGTTCACGTCGTAGGTAGTGATCCGTCGTATCTTAGGGAGTCGTTTCGATGTGATTCTGAGCATGCGCACTGGGATACGTCCATGGGACGGCGCATGCGCCGTTCGTTTTAATTAAGAAGGTGGGAGAATGCTGACTAAGCATTAGTTGTTAATGCGAAACGCGTCAGCTGTCTATCCCACTGTATGCTGTTGTGTGCTGTGCATTTTTTCCTTTTTACAATAAAGAGCACGTCTTTTTTCAACAAAACTTTTTGGAGTGCGGCTGTCCATCCATTCTCCCACCTGCTTAATTCTATGCATTGCCAGCACCCGTGTGATTCCTGAGTGGACATTAATTACCTGCCTGTGCTCACCTGGAGCGGCGGTCTCCCTACCTATCGTTCATTTTAAGTACTTCTATGACGCTTGGCCCATCATTTACATGGGGTCACGCCTCATTAGCATGGCTCACGCCCACTTCCACTTACGACGGCTAATGCCGAGGGAACCCAGCGCAGATTTGGCAGCACTGGTTTGTGAATCCAGTGCTTGCCTCTCTGCGCTACGTCAGCGTAGCGTATATTAGATACGCTACGCCGGCATAAATATGCGCCAATGTATGTGAATCCGGGCCAAAGAGTTTATTTTAATATGGCCTCAACTGCATCCCCCATTCTGACAATGAGGAAGGAAGGTAGGGATAGCATAATGAAAAGGGTGAAAACGGAAGTTTCAAATTAGTTTTTTATCTTGATTTCTCATGCAGATGTTGCTGTAGTAACTCTTCTAGTCCAGCAATTAGCTTCTCTACATAGATTCGAACAGTGAAGCCCTATTTTATTTCCATTAAAAGATCTTATTTTAACTGAAGCCCTGAAGAATTGGGGATTTCTTCTGGTCCCCAAAACTTGCTGGCTGTGTTTAGTGTAAACCAAAAAATAATATGGACACTTTTTTCATTTGGTCTGGTGTTTCTTTGCTTGGTGCATGTTTTTTTCTGATTTCAAAGGAGCTGGAAGTTGTAATCATGGAGCCCAATGAGAGAAAACAGGAATAGTATATCAGTGAAAAGACTTTTCCTACTGGATTAGTAAAATATAAATGTAGCACCTGGTTACTTCCAAGTACCGGTGCTATTGAAATTTAGAGGGTGATCAGAGTGCTAATGACTCTGATCCAAATTACAATGTTCAAATAGGTTCTTTGTTTCAGCTTGGCTGTGCTGAGGGCTCATTCTGTTCCTGGGGTGCTATCCCACCTCAGGGCGATAGGTGGCATCAGCAGAGTCGAGACTTGGTTGTTCTTTTCCAGCAGCCAATCAGGAGGGAGTGTCCTCACTGGGCATGCTGGGAGAGGGTTCTTATGGGACAGACGCCATTGAGTCTGGGTCTTCTTCCATTGTGGCACCCACCTTTAGGGTGACCACATCACGGCGCCCCGGCGTTATGGCCTACCTGGCAGGAGCGCTCGTGCTACGCGGTGTTCCTGGTTCCGGGACCATGTTGGTCCGGAACGTTTGAGCAACGGTGGGGACCCAGTGATCGACTGGGTTCCCACTTTTGAAGATCCCAAGCGGTATAGCTGTTCGGTGGGGAGTCCGTCTGAGGAGCGCCATTGAGAGGCTGGCGGTCCAAAAGGATTTAGACAAACCACCAGGCATCAAGGTAGCCGGACACTGAAGGATTGAACACCTGGCAGTCGGTACCTGGGCGACGTTAAGAAGGAGATCCAGGCATAATTCCTTAACCACTTACCCCCCGGACCATATTGCTGCCCAAAGACCAGAGTACTTTTTGCGATTCGGGACTGCGTCGCTTTAACAGACAATTGCGCGGTCGTGCGACGTGGCTCCCAAACAAAATTGGCGTCCTTTTTTTCCCACAAATAGAGCTTTCTTTTGGTGGTATTTGATCACCTCTGCGTTTTTTATTTTTTGCGCTATAAACAAAAATAGAACGACAATTTTGAAAAAAATGAATATTTTTTACTTTTTGCTGTAATAAATATCCCCCAAAAATATATAGAAAAACATTTTTTTTCCTCAGTTTAGGCCGATACGTATTCTTCTACATATTTTTCGTAAAAAAAAATCGCAATAAGCGTTTATTGATTGGTTTGCGCAAAAGTTATAGCGTTTACAAAATAGGGGGTATTTTTATGGCATTTTTATTAATATTTTTTTTACTAGTAATGGCGGCGATCAGCGATTTTTTTTTCGGTATTGCGACATTATGGCGGACACTTCGGACATTTTTGACACATTTTTGGGACCATTGGCATTTTTATAGCGATCAGTGCTATAAAAATGCATTAGATTACTATAAAAATGCCACTGGCAGTGAAGGGGTTAACACTAGGGGGCGGGGAAGGGGTTAAGTATGCCTGGGTGTGTTCTTACTGTGGGGGGGGGGGTGGCCTCACTAGGGGAAACACTGATTTTCTGTTCATACATTGTATGAACAGAAAATCAGCATTTCCCCTGCTGACAGGAACGAGAGCTGTGTGTTTACACACACAGCTCCCGTTCCCCGCTCTGTACCGAGCGATCGCGTGTGCCCGGCGGCGATCGCGCCCGCCGGGCACACGCACGGGAGTCGGGGGCGAGCGGGGGGCGCGCGCGCGCGCCTCCGGCGGCGCGCGTGCGCCCCTAGTGGCGGCTAATAGGCAGGACGTCCATTTACGTGGTCTCGCCTAGGAGAGCCACCTTGTGGACGTATTTCGGCGGTGCAGCGACGGCAAGTGGTTAAAGGGGTTGTAAAGGAAAAAAAATGTTTTCATAATAAGCATCTTTTACCTGCAGACATTCCTCTTTTCACTTCATTGTTCGTTTTTGCTCAGAAGTTGCTCTATTTCTTCTCTGTTCTGTTCACTTCCTGCTTGTCTGATTGTTATTCACCATGTGAAGGGAGGCTTTACTGCGGTGGTCAGTGATGTGCTCGCCCCCTTCTGGGAACTACATCTGTGCGGCAGGATGCTCTCTACTTGTTAGAGACTTCAAGGAGGTGTGAATTACTGGGCGTGCTGCAATGCATACTGGGAAATGTAGTTCTTACATGAACGAGCGCCGCAAACCAGGAAGTGAATGGGAGAACAGAAACTAGAACGCCGGAGGTGATGTAGATGAAGGAATTTAATAGGTATTTACTCATTTTTTACCTTGCAGACATTAATTTTAGGCAAAAAATGTTTTCCTTTACAACTCCTTTAAGGAGGGTTGCCTCCGTATCTACAACCAGAGAGGGCCTGTGGCAGAGGTGTCTCCCTGAAGTTCATTCTAAGGAGGGTCTGTGGCAGAGACTTTTCCTCAAGTTCAAGTTCATTCTAAGAAGGGTCTGTGGTAGAAACTTTGTCCTAACAAGAGTTTGAGTGATACTCCGGCTGCCAGGTCAGTGAGAGAGGCCTGTCCGGGTACGCTAAGCCCACTCAGTCAGGAGTGGTGCGGAAAGTGTTACATATGGGAGCAGGACTGTTCCCAATAGTACGCCTTAATCTGCTGTTCTCCTTCTTCTCCCAAACTCTATCCTTTCATCACCAGTTCATTGTTTTTACCTGGCTGGGTAATAAAGAACACAGAAAAGACACTTGTTGCAGACATTACTTTACTATTGCTAAATGCACTATTCACCCCTAGGAATTCGGAAGAGCCACAAGGTAAATGTGCCACCCAAAACAATCCAGCAGCTCCTCCGGGGGTAGTGCTACACGTGGGGGCTCGTCCGGGATAGGCTGTTACCTCGAATAACCAAATTCAGAAGTTTTATTCTGCCATTGAGGCAAGGAATTGTTGTGGTGTTGAAACTGTGCAAGAAAGGAAAGAGTTAACATCACCATTGAAGTTTGGGTGCGCGTGCAGCACAGTGACGCGTACCCACAACGTGTGAGAAAAAGAACTCGGAGTGGGAGGAGTTACCCACGCTGCGAGTTTGGCGCCAAAAGACAGAGTGATTGCCCGCCCACGAGAGAGAGACAGGCAGACATGTCTGTGACATCAACGCCATTTGAAAGGCTGCGACCCCTGATGTCTATGCTGGGAGTCAACGCGATGTCTGCTACTGCTGGGGTCCCCCTGACAGATACTGGAATTCGAATACGGACCCAGGGGAAGTTCGTTTTGTTTTCCGGCGGTAGCGTGGAGGCCCTCAGACTGTCCTGCCCCCGCTGTTCGGAGCTGGCCATCCAGATTTTGCCCTTTGCCCGGTGCAAGAAATGCCGGGACTATTTGTTCCAAATGGAGCCACCGACTGAATCCCCCAGGGAGTACAAGGTGGATTGGATCACTGGGACAGTGACCGTGGAGGAAGAGGCCCCATGGCCAGAACCCTCTTCTACTGCCCTGATCGCTGATCCGGAGATAGTGACTGTCTCATCTACATTGACTTTGTCATTGGCTGTTCCCCCGATTCACCCATAGGAATTCGGAAGAGCTACGAGGTAAATGTGCCACCCAAAACAATCCAGCAGCTCCTCCGGTGGTAGTGCTACATAAAGTATGTATCATTTGAAAAAATGGTCAGAAATAAAAACTAGAGTGTATTATTTTACAAACAATAGCCAGAAATATTGTGTAGTTGATGCACAATATAAAAGCAAATGTATTGGGCAGTAATTTACTGTGGAAAGACAAGGCACATTTTAATCAGGAAATAAAACTTAGAGGGAGAGAGGGGGCAGGTTTAATTGAGAAATAAAAACTAGTTTCGTGTTTTAAAGACAACAGCCAGAAATACTTCACAATATTTAACCAGTGCTACAGGGTTGCAATTTCAGGGGGATAGACGAGACAGGTTTTATTGCTAAATAAAAATTAGAGTGTGTTAATTCTGAGACAAAAGCCAGAAATGAAATAGAAACTAGATGAGCAATATGTAAGCAGCAATTTCTTGTGAAAAAAGACTTAGGCCCCTTTCACATTGAGGAGTTTTTCAGGCGGTAAAGCGCTAAAAATAGCGCTGCTATCCCGCCTGAAAAACTCCTGCACTGCAGACTCAATGTGAAAGCCCGAGGGCTTTCACACTGAGGCGATGCGCTGGCGGGAGACAAAAAAATCTCCTGTCAGCAGCATCTTTGGAGCGGTGAGAGGAGCGGCATGTATACCGCTCCTTCACCGCTCCTTCCCATTGAAAACAATGGGAACCGCGGCAATACCGCCCGCAATGCGCCTCTATAGAGGCGCATTGCGGGCGATATTAACTCTTTATCGGCCGCTAGCGGGGGTTAATACCGCACCGCTAGCGGCTAATACCCGCGGCAATTCTGGCGGTATAGCGCCGCTATTTTTAGCGGCGTTATACCGCCACCGCAGCTCCCGCCCCAGTCTGAAAGGGGCCTTAGACTGTATTATTTTAGACACAACAGCTAGAAATCTTGTACATACTTGCTGCACCGTATGTAAGCAGTTTAATTAGGCCGCAATTTCAGAGAAAAGGCTAGGCGGGTTTTATTGCAAAATAAAAATAGGATTGTAGTATTTAAGAGACAATAGCCGGAAATTTTATAGAGATTTGATGTACACTATGAAAGCGACTATAGTAGGCCAATAGTTAAGAGGGAGAGATTGCAGATTTTATTATTTTATAGAGAAAAGCTACAAATTTTGTGCAGTCACAGGAGAGTATGTTAGCAGCTTATTAGGATATAATAAATAGGAAGAGACAAGTTGGTTTTTATCTTGAGATTAACATAAGAGTAATCTCAGATAACTACAAATATTTTGAGTTCATGTATCACTGGAATAGGCCGTAAACTAGGATGCACAAAGCACGATTTACCCTGCAGCAAATATTATAAACTTTGCAGCTAAGGCCAATGTGTGTGCAGTGGCGTCACTAGGGTTGGTGTCACCTGGTACGGCAAAACATCGTGTCACCCTCGGGATGGGATCGGTTTGTGGATGGAGCTGAAATGGGATTGGGGGAATGGATGGAGACGGGATGGGATTGGTGAAATTGGAGCAAGACGTGATAGGATTGGGGGAATAAATGGACCCGGGATGGGATCGGGTTGCTGGATGGAGCTGGGATGGGATTGTGGTGGTGGGTGGAGCCGGGATAGCATCGGGGGGGGGGTGGATGGAGCAGGTATGGAATCGGGTGGTGGATGGAGCCCAGATGGGATCAGAGTGAGTGAGTGAATAACTTATATAGCGCTACAAATGCAAACTGAATCGCCTCAAGGCGCTTGGCATCCATTTTCCTTCTATTTAGCCTTCAGAAAAAATGGGTCTTGAGTTTTTTTCTGAAGGCCTGGTGATTCTCTTCCGTTCTGATATGAGTTGGTAGTGAGTTCCACAGTTGAGGTCCTTTGACTGCAAATCTACGTTCTCCTTTGCTTTTGTAGCAGGCCTTGGGGATGTGTAGTAGATTTTGGTTAGCTGAGCGGAGAACGCGATTGGGGTTGTGGTATTTTATTTTCTCGCATATATACTGGGGGGCGATGCCTTGTACACATTTGTGTGGCAGGCAGAGGGCCTTGAATGTGATTCGGTCCTTGACGGGCAGCCAATGGAGGGACCTCAGGGAGGGGGAAATTGATTCCCAGGGTTTTTTCCCTGTTACCAGTTGCGCTGTCGTATTATGGACGACTTGTAGATGGGCAATCTGGTATTTGGAGAGACCTAGGTACAGGTCATTAGCATAGTCAAGCTTGGAGTTTATTAGTGTTCCCACCACTACTGCGGTGTCTTTTTCCGGAATGAAGGGCACGAGTCTTCGTAGTAGACGCAGGAGATGGCGGGTGAGACCCGCTGACTACTGACCCAATTTGAGCATCCATTGTCATGTCGGAGTCAAAAATGACTCCTAGACTTTTGACTTTGGTGCTGGAGGTAATGGTCTGTCCAAATATGGGCGGGGGCGACCATGTTGTCCTGGCTGATCTCTTTCTGTTTGCATGGACCAGAAGGAGTTCTTTTTTCGATCCATTAAGTTTGAGGTGACTCTCCGTCATCCAGTTATCTAACAAAGTGAGGGATTTTTCTAACCCGGGGTATGGTCCTTTTTGCTGTTTATACGAACGTAGAGCTGAGTATCATCGGCGTAGGAATGGTAGAGAAGATCCTGCTTACTGATGATTTTAACGAGTGGGCGAAGATAAATATTGAATAGCCCGGGCGACAGGGGGGACCCTTGCGGGACTCCACATGTCAGAGTCCATGCTTCGGAAGTAAAAGGTCCTAGTCTCACTGTCTGGGATCGATTTCCCAGAAATGATGCGAACCAGGGTAGATCTGAGTCTACGACTCTGGCTACTTCTGTGAGCCGAGTCAGCAACATTTTGAGATCTACTGTGTCAAACGCCGCACTAAGGTCCAGCAGTATCAGGGTGAATGGATGGAGCCAGGATGGGTTTGGGGTGGTGGATGGAGCTGGAATGGGATCGGGGGATGGATGAAGCTGGGATGGCATCTTTGATTTCAGGGGGAAGGGGGTTAAAGAATATGTGCTAGGAGGTGCTTTGGGAGGGGAGAGGAATTGTGCTAGGGGAGGGTGGGTCAAACTTTAAATCTGCCCCCCTCCTTCTAGCACAAGTCCTCTTTAACCCAAAACAAAGCACCCACTAGCATAATTGTTACCAGACCCCCAGAATGCCCCTTCCGAATCACCATGTACCCCAAGACTCCTATAATTACAGATCTCAGCCCCGGACCCCAGGCAGATGCTGTAGCATGGTGTCCCTCCTCCTCGGCTCTTCCTCCCGGCCTGTGTACTTGTCATGTCAGAGCTGAGGAGGAGGCGACAATAATCTGCTGTGCAATGAGTGTAGCCCGCAGGGAGGGGAATGCGATTGCAGTGTGTGGGGGACTGTGAAGGTCAGACCTTGGGCTCCCTGCCTGTCAGGCTTGGCCTCACTCCCTCCTCCCGCACATCACGTGGAGTGAATGAGATCCCGGAAGGGAAGTAGGAAGAAGAGTGAGCCACGGCTCCCCTCTGAATGTGTTGCTGGTGCCAGTCCGGACCTGGTGTCACCCTCTGGTGGGTGTCACCCAGGTGTGGGCCGCACCCCCCTCATCCCCAAGAGTGGACATGCATCTGCTCTCCTCCCCTTCTTCTTGTGACCCAGAAAGCGACATCTCTGACGACACTTCCAAGTCAAGCTCTCAGTCTCCATGGCAATCTTTTAGACCCTGCATATCTCAATAAAGGGAACCTGTCACCCAAAAAACATCACATGGGGGACTTTTTGTCCCCTATTTGATGAGAATTTTTTTTTTACACCAAAGCACATAAACCCCGCCCTCCCAAAAAAAAATTTGGAGGCCCTTCCCACCCCCACATATACACATGCACGAACGTAAATGCATGTGTCGGGCGCCTACAAGTGAAAACGTCAATTGCGATACACATGTCACATATCGCCACGCACGCCAGAGTGAGAGCAATTATTCTAGGACCAGACCTCCTCCATAATACTAAACTGATACTTATAGGGCGCTTTTGAAGCGTCGCCTACAGAAAATATAGGGTACTGAAGTTTGACGCCTTTTCATGGGCGCACAAAAATGTAAGGGTTGGCATGTTGGACATCTATTTACTCGGTGCAACCTCATCTTTTATATTTTACCAAAAATTTGGGTAATTTATTATTGTGTTTATTTGCCTTTAAATTCACAATAGCATGTTTGCTTACTGAAATTTCGCATTTCCTAGACCTTTACGGTAATATCATGTAACATAAAAAATTGGCACTACCGCTTTTTTATTCTCTAGGGTATCTGCTTTCAGAAAATATATAATATGTGTGGGTTTTGTATAATCTTCATGCCTAAAATAATTTTTTTAAATGTGTGCAAAAACAGCTCTGGCAGCGAAAGGGTTAAAGTGATTGTAAGCCTACATTTAAAAAAAAAAAATAAGTATGTCATACATACCTGCTTTGTGCATTCATTTTTCACAAGGCAGCCCCAATTCTCCTCTTTTCAGGTCCCCGCTTGCCTCCTCCCCCTAGCAAATGCCCCCATAGCAAGTCGCTTGCTATAGGGGCACTTGTGCGTGCTCGCTCCCTAGCCAGCTCTGTGTATCCATTGACGCAAAGCATGACTTGGCCCACCCCCGCTCTCTATTTACACGCTCTCATTGACAGCACCAGGTGCCAATGACTCCTGCTGCTATTTCTGAGCCTAGGAGGAGAGAGCGTGGAAAGCTGCTATTTTTTCGTTAGATCGGGACCAGGCTCTGGTAATTACAAGGATGTGTTGAGGGAGAGCAGAACACAAAAGTTTTTTTTTACCATAATACCGTATTTATCGGCGTATAACGCACACCGGCGTATAACGCGCACCCCAATTTCAGAGGGAAGTTTCAGGAAAAAAAATGTTTTTTTTATTTTGTGGTCCATCTGCAGCCTAGCCTGTGCCCAAATGCAGCCTGTGTCCAAATGCAGCCTGTGCCCAAATGCAGCCTGTGCCCAAATGCAGCCTATGCCCAAATGCAGCCTGTGTCCAAATGCAGCCTGTGCCCAAATACAGCCTGTGCCCAAATACAGCCTGTGCCCAAATGCAGCCTGTGCCCAAATGCAGCCTATGCCCAAATGCAGCCTGTGTCCAAATGCAGCCTGTGCCCAAATGCAGCCTGTGTCCAAATGCAGCCTGTGCCCAAATGCAGCCTATGCCCAAATGCAGCCTCACCTTCTCTCGTGGGAATCACAGAGCCGAGCCGTCATCCGAGCCGAGCCGTCATTTCCTGTTCATTCGGCGGCAGTCATACACACACAGTCCCGCCTCCGCCATCGGCATTGGACCAGCTTCTGTGATTGATAGAACACTGGTCCAATGCCGGTTGTGGACGCGGGAATGTGTGTGTGACGTGTGCTGAGTAAACAGGAGAGACGGCGCGATAATTTCCCGTGGCGCTCGGCGGCACTCGTCCCCCTCCTTCCCCTCCGAGCCGAGGTACAGCCGAGGTACAGTATCGGCGTATAACGCGCACCCATGATTTTCCCCATATTTTCAGGGGGAAAAAGTGCGCGTTATACGCCGATAAATACGGTACATTAAAGTGTTACTTTACTGTTACAGTCTGTTTATGCAGTAAAGCATGCTTGTTATACTCACTGTGGAACCTAAGGGGCTAATCCTCTGGATTGTGTAAAAAGACTATTTGATCCTGTCTTCTGTAATCCTCCCATCCTTCCACTTTCCCACATCTATCTGCTGATAGAACAGAGCCTTGGGGACAAGCTGCAGATGCTCAGTTTGGTGTGTATTGCTATAGTTTTTATTTTTTTCTTGGGAGAGTGCATGTAATTAGCACTGTCCAGACAGCAGCTTTATAGGACAGTCAGAGTAGAATAAAAACTCATCCTACAAGCTTTAACCAGACACTAATAGAAGTCACAAGAATGCTATATACTGCTGATGAGAAATATTTAGCAGTCATAGGTGTGTTCAGCCTATTGCATTAGGGTGTGCACCCCAAAGCTCAAACACATATGTGTGTGTAGGTGTAGTTATACTGATGGTGTCAGTAGGGCAGTGGACAGTGTCTGTAGGACAGTAGACAGTGCCAATAGTTTTTTACCATTTTCCTGTTTGAATTAGTTTTACTAATTTTTTTAGGAGTCCCGTTAGGAGGCTTTTGTGAAATATCAGGGTTTTAAGCAGGGGGAATGGGCACCACACAGGGTGATTAGGGTGGCACAACATCTATGTTAGCAGTTGATATTTACTGAAATAATTGCATTTTCATGTTCTGTGTACTATTTGAGACCAGATATAGTGAATACAGGGTCCTGCATTTAGTAACACTTTAAAGCGGTTGTAAACCGTGCTTAGTAATTTTTACCTACATGTATAAGCCTATAATAAGGCTTACCTGTAGGTACAATGGTTATCTACTAAGCATGCACCGTTTAGGAGATATTCACCCTGCATGGAGACAGTCACATCACTGGCGCATGCATGCTCTGAAGGTCTGCATACCTTGCCAGAACTCCAGAGCTTCATGCCGGAGCCGAGGGCTCCTGCGGACTTGAACAGGAGTGACATCATCGTGGCTCCAGCCAATCACAGTGCCAGAGCTCGCAAACCTGGAAAAAGATAGGGGGAACATGTCAGCTCTCTCAACTGTGACTTCATAGTGCTAGAGGGCTTTGTTCCAGGGTGAGTATTTCATAATGTGTAGTATTCCATTCATACTACACATTATGCCGTTGTCTTGTAGGGTTTTTTTTTGGGGGGGGGGTATGCACTTTTGTGGTTTACAATCGCTTTAAAGTGGATGTAACATGTCACAATGTAGAGAATAAGATTTCCTATCATCTGTGCCCAGTCTTACCACACATAGTTAATCCAGCTCTGAGCAATCCTCTTTTATTGTTCAGTGAAAATTAACAGACTTCCAGATAAAAACCTGTCTAAATAAAAAGTCCTTTCCGTCCCCTTGCTTCCAGTGACAGGGTTTTTACATATCTCGTGCACTAGCTTGGACACATGCACATTCCTGGATGTTTATCATAATATGGGGGGTGATCCACAGTTCATTTTGAGAGGTAATGCATGTCACTGGAAGCAAGGGGACGCAAAGGACTTTTTACTTAGACAGGTTTTTATCTGGAAGTCTGTTAATTTTCACTGAACAATAAAAGAGGATTGCTCAGAGCTGGATTAACTCTGTGTGGTAAGACTGGGCACAGATTATTATATGAAATCTTATTCTCTACATTGTGACATAAAAAAATGGGTTTACATCCACTTTAAGGTAAAAAAACATCTAGCTTTACAACCACTTTAA